>NW_028281392.1:300000-572734 GCF_059751285.1 Brachycentrus maculatus | reverse complement strand
TATATATTTATAAATATATATATATATATATATATATATATATATTTATATATTTATATATATATATATATATATATATATATATATATATATATATATATATATATATATATATATATATATATATATATATATATATATATATATATATATATATATATATATATATATATATATATATATATATATATATGTATATGTATATATATTTATATTTATATGTATATATATGTTTTTAAATTCCATACCTTTCAAAAACTCTTTTCTTTTCAAAACTATACATTTATTTCGAAGAAAAACTTGATTTTTCAATACAAAAACGGTGTTTAAAGAAACAAATAAATTACGTCAAATGTTACCTGGGTTTATAGAAAATTAATTTGCTATTTAACGAATACTAGGCCTCAATAGAAAGTAACCTGTTTGATGTTACTCTCCCTCAAACATTCCACCTTTTGATCAGTTACTCTCCTGTTCCACCTCTACTAACTGAAATGTGTGTGTCCTCCCAATAAAGGCAATTTCCCTCTGATGTCAATACGTTTCCCAGCTGTTTTCAATTGCACTTCGAAATTGGGTCGTTTTTCAGATTTGGGAGATAGAAAACAAATAATGCGATACTTCGTCACCGATGTCGTACATTTTCGTCTCGAATCACATCGTGGGTCATTTATTGTTGATTCTCTCTAAAGGTGATCCCAGTGTCCCTCTATTGCAGTGTTCCGCAAACTTTTTCTATTCAAGATACACCTACCAAATTAAGAAATTTCAGAGGTGCATATTTAACATATCGTAGTCGTACAGGAGAAAGTGACCAACTAACAAAACGTAAAATGTTCAGGAGGGGCATTTAACTCACTTTTGCTTGGCAAGAAAATAAAAATCAATGCAGTTAGTCATTTTTAACGATTCAATATATTATACTTCCAAGTTAAAAATCGCTTTGTGATTTTTTCAGGGCAATATTAAGCTAGTAAGATATCAAATAGTCAATGATCATGTTTTTGTAAAAAAAAATGCACTTGGTCACTTTCTCCTGTATGACTACGATATTATGTTCAATGCAAAATGTGAGCCTACTTAACTGAGCACAGGCAATCAAAGTTTGGAGCAATTTTATAAATATAATATTTAAATATAATATTTTCACAAGACTAGACTTTTTCCGCGGCACACCAACTAATCACAACGGTACACCAGTGTGCCGCGGCATACATTTTGCAGAACAATGCTCTAGCACAGTGGTTTTGAACCTTTTCAAAGTCAGGGAGCACTCAAAGACCCAAAATACATACAAAGTTAGCTTTTAATTAAAAGAAAACTGATTATTTTATAACAAACAACTTAAAAGTTACATTGATTAACAACAAAATACATAAAACCATAAATACTCCGATGAAACTTTTCGCGGTGAAAATGATTTGATGTGACACCTGAGCTTGTCGGCTTTTACGAATTTCAGCGATATTATGTCTAATATTTTACATAGTTGCTAATACTAATATTTGTTAATCCAAGGTTCACAAATCAAGGGTCTCAAATCCTTTCAATAAACCTACAATTGATGGAGCACCGTCTGTACAAATTCCTACACATAATTCCCATGATATTTTCAATTGTAGGTACTAAGTAGGATGTTATAGAATCAAAGATATATTGAGCGCTGTTTTGAGATGAACGCACACAACGTTTCTGATCATGGTCTATCGCTTCGCTCTTCCCAAGAGAGAACACTCTCCATTCCTTGCCACAACACAGCATTCCTCAGTAATTCCTTTACTGTGCAAGCGGCTAGACTCTGGAATGAACTACCTCTACATGTAAAAAATGCACCTTCTATCTTAACCTTCAAAAAACGCCTGAAACATCATTATCTTACCTTAGAACCCTAACTGTCCATCTCCTCCTCCCCTGACCCCTCCTCTTTTTCTTAAACTTGCTACCGAATTCTACCTATTTATCATTAGAATCCTAGAATACTTTTTTGTCTAATTGTTAATTAATTGTTTCTTAGTTTTTTGATAAAATCTATTACATCAGACAATAATATGTATTAACTTTTAAAAACGTCTGAGACATTACTATCTGTCATTAGAATCCTAACTGTCGATCAAACCTCCTCCCTCTACCTCCTTCCCTAATCTCCCTTCTTCCTTTGCCCTCCTTATTATCGTCTTTTGTTAATTTATGTTTCTTTTTCAATGTCAATTTGTAATTTATGTTTTTTTTAAATGTTCAAGTACTATCTGCCCACTGATTGCAAACGGATATATATGGTATCAAACGTTTTGATCAATATCACTAGTCCGTCTTTGGTCGGTTGGAAGATATTGCTTTTTAGCAATAAGCCCGCCAATGTACTTTTTATTTTCTGTACATGAAGTTTAAATAAATAAATAAATAAAACGTCACTTTGCAAGGGTGCTTGCCATCTAGCCATTATATTTGCAACTCAAATCGCACGGTAAATGAGCCAACATAAAATTGTGGTTTTCATAATTTCGCGGAGAACTTGCAACGAGCTCGCGAAGCACCGGTTGAGAACCACTGCTCTTGTGAGACGGAATACCTGTCGATTTTTCAATCTAATAGCTTCTTTATTGAGAGATGTATCAACGGACTTGTAGTATTCTACAAAACTAACCATGAATGTTTCAATTTTGTCATGTTTTGCTGGATTAGAATCCTACAATTTTGAAGAGATTTCACATGCGTACATGAGTACAGTTATGAACAACATTTTGAGTGTGTCCAAATACTTGTTCACAAATCCCGAATCATGTCCAATTAGGAGTTATTTTTTTACATTATAAGAAGAATATGGAAGTTTGAACATTTACAGGGTTTACGACATAATCCAAGATTAGGACCTCACATTTAAATGAAAGAGTTTCTGCTTGATTAAAGCTTCCCTCGTCCCACCATAGATGTATCTAGTGAAGTCTTCTATACTGTGTTTCGAGTTTGATCGATATATCTAGAAGTTTCAAGAATTTGAGTAGTGTGGTTGTCAATCTTGTGTAGATTTGGTAAACGTTACACATGTGTAAAGTGATTATTTAAACTAGCCTATGACGGTCGTAAGCCCTGTAAATGCCCAGACTTCCATATTTTTCTTCATATATGTTAAGATGTCAAAAAATAATGAGCACAGTTATCATATTTATGATTATAAATTAATTTACTTTTTAATGCGGTTAGTTAAGAACTTAAAATGTTTTCCATGCGTGATCGCCGATCGTTATGCACGTTTTAACACGTTCTCCCTTTTGGAACATTTATTTTAATTCCTCATTTAAAGTTTAAATGATTACTGTTTTGGTTTACTTTACCCTCCTTGATATATTTGAATTTGTAATGCTACTTTCGGGTAGAACTAAGCAGTCATTAAATTGTTAAGTGTAAGATGAAACTGCGGGTCTAACTTAAAATAATTAACGAAACACTTTATTCAACTTATAAAATTTGAAACGATATCTTTTTGCATATGTTCGATACATTTAATCTCAGGAACTACATGCCCAATTGACTTCAGACATTAGATATATCGCTCACTCCTTTCAAGAACGTCATAAATCAAAAAACTTGATTTTTCAGGAGAACGTTTTTAAAGTTTAAAAATATATTACAATGTTTAAAAAATAAATATCTAGCCACTTATTGAACTTTTTACTGTGCAACAGATCTTTTAGGTAAAACCTGAAGGTTTTTTCTCCATTTGAAAAATATTTAGTATATTTAAAAAATTAATTAAACAATACGTTTTCTTCAATATGCAAAAATAATACTTTCTGCCCTGTAGCGGGTAAATATTGAGTTAAAAATATGCCTCTTTTGCCGGGATATAGTACATTTTCTGGGCATTCCGAAAACATGCACAACTGAAAATTTACGATTTTTGATTTATGACGTTCTTGTTTGTCCATTTGTTCAATTTATATGAAAGATAAATTGCGCGTGCAGCACCGTTTAGAAAATAAACTTTTTAAGAATAAATACTAAGAGAGAATTAATGCGAGAGACAGAAAGAAAGAGCATCTCAAAAGAAATACAGCATTCCAAAATTTGCATAAAAATATTATGTTCATTTAATATTTGCTGTTATTGATTTATGCTTCAATTGGTAATACTGATATTAATAGTTTGTAATACCATATATATATGAGTTAAATGTCCGTGATTCGGTATGTTCGTGAAAACGAGAAAAAATGTATCTATTATAGTTCAGGATTTTGTTGTTGATTCGTTGGGTTTGTTAAAATACAATAATAAATATTAATTACACAATGCGTGGTACTTCAGGTGTTCATATATAACGTGTGACGTGTACATCTACAACACACGTATACGCGAAATTATTTTATTCTATTGCTTTGTATTGTTGTGTATACGTCACTCTCTTTTGCTTCACTCCAATGGCGTCAGAAAATAAAACTCTCTTTCTTGTCAAAACGGGACGCGTTCTTGAAATTTCAATCTCGGTTCTCCTCCAGTTATCGATTATTGAATCACCGCCTAAGAAGTTTCACTTCAAAAAAGGGGAAAAACGTCAATAAAATAATCATCGACTAAAAAAAAATAAAGTCACACAACAATTAAAATTTAAATACAATGTTGATTTTTTTTAAATTTCAAACGCCAATATTATTTACAAACAAAAAAATCAATTTTAAGTACCTACTTCTAGAAAGTAATTTATTATTTTTTTAGTTTGGGCTTTTTTTTCAGGCTGGCAATTTAACTTTAAATGTCAGTTGTCAGTTGAAAATATTGTCTGTGGTTGTGTTATCTGTCAAACCGCGAAATGATAATAATAGATAATACTCGCTATTTTGGTGCTACATATTCGTTAAATACAAAGTATAAACAAACAGCTTTTGATATTACTTATTGCGCATCTTAGATAAATTTTCCACAATGAGTAGTATTTTTAATTTTTTATGTAACATCTTTTACAAAGTGATGAACATGTTTACTTTGGAAATATCCGGCCCCAAAAATGCACTAAGTATTTATGTGAAAACTAATACTGGTAATACTGTGTCTGTAAATTTAGACCCTAAATGGGACATAAAGAACGTAAAAGAAGTCGTGGCTCCGCGATTAGGATTCGAAGCTAGCCAGATGAAGCTTATACTAGCTGGGAAAGAACTGTGCGATTCCACTGTGATAGCGGTATGGCAATGAATTTTTATAAATCTTTTTTTTTAGATAGGAATTGCATTTATTATTTTTTTGTGAGGTCACTGCGACCATATTAGGTCTATTGCACCTCCCTCTGTATCACAGCTCACTCTCGAGACCTACATGAGTCATGTAACTCACGACCTGTCTTGGTGGTAGGAGTTTCACCTTCTCGGAGTCCAGTAGAGGTCCTCCAAGGATGTGACTTCATTTGCGAGCGAGTGCGTCACAGTTATATAGAATGTGGATTGGTGTTTTGTTATCCTCCATACAAAATCTGCATACTGGGGAGTCATGTAGTCCAATTATTGTCATGTGTTTCCTCAGTTTGCAGTGTCCTGGTTAGGATCCATATTTGTTCTTCTTGTTGTATTCGTGGACCATAGACATCAACAAATAGAGCGGCCAATAATTTAGCAATGCTACCAATATTAAAATAACTCCATCGTTTCTGTGACGTCATTTATTACCAACTTACGAATTTAATGTTGTTTTGAAGGCAGATTTTCCAAAAAATGATGAATGTAAATATTAATTATATCGGCTGTTATAAACACTGCACGAGTCTAATACAATCCTTTATAGGTTGAGTATGTTAAATTAGATATTCCTCCCGTCTGACAAAGATCCATTCCCATCCATACAATATTTTTTGGCATATCTCGCGCTCTACTAAAAGTAAGCAAATAGACGCTTATATTTATTTACTTATTTATTTTTTTATTTCAAAACATATTGCATACATAAAACATATATACATATATGGCATTATCATCGTCGACAAAATTCGTTTTAAAATTAGCTAATAATTTATTCATCGTTGTTTATTATAACTTCCATATTATTTATTTATTTATTTTATTTATTTTTCAAAACATATTACATACATAAGTCATATGTATAATATTCCCGATGAGTAATTTATATTTCTCATTTTGGGACATGGGATTAAGGTTAACAAGACTGGAACACAAATAATAAAGTAACAAAAAAGTTTTTATTGTAAATAATAATAAAAATAATAAAACCCTTATCCGCACCCCAATGGTGCATAGGGCACCGTGTCTTATAAACGCAGTGTTATCATGATCGTTTTACTTATGAAGGAAAGGTGATCAGCCCTCCGCTTCAGGTACCAGTCCATGGTAATATTGAATAAATATTACAGTGAAAAAATCACTTATATTTATTTTTACCCCCCTTGGGAATCGAACCCGGGACCTCCAGAACGGTAGCCGAGCGTGCTGACCATTACACTACGGAGGCGGACTATTGTAAATAACCAAAACTAATACATGGCAAAATGTAAAAACAATAAACAGGTATAATTAATAGGCACAAGAAGCATATTTAAAAGAAATAAATGAGAAAATAAACTTTTCATTAGTGTATTTTAATTTCAAGAAGACACGACAACAAAACAAACCGTCTCAAAACAAAACAATTGAACCAATCAATCATAATCATGTCATTATAAGCGTCTCTATAATTACTTTTAAGTTCCTGTGAATACTCAGTCTTTAATATATCTATGTTAATGTCAATTCTTTTTATACACATTTGGGCTAATTTTAGTATTCTTCTGCTTTGCAGGAATGCGATTTGGGAATGAAAAGTATCATACATGCTGTTCGGGTTAAGCCCAGGAAGGTACGTGTTTTAAGTAAAACGGAAGAAGATAGTGAAAGTGGAGGAGCATCGTCCGCTACTCTTCAAGAAGAGGAATCTCCATCAGAAGGATCCAAACCTCTCTCGGAAACTCTTCTCGATTTGCAACTGACTACTACGGAACGTGCCAGCGTAGCAGAATCTGGTAATTAATCATTTTAGTGCTGTGGCTTTTTAGCAAGTATGAAAATAAATGATTACAGTAAAACCTTGATGTAACAGACCTCTATTGAACAAACTTTGGATATAACGGACAAAAATCTGGTCATATGCAAAAAAAAATATAAAACATCCTGTTAATACTTATTTATTTTTTTACAAAAATGTTAATAATATTAGTATATAACCACTCACCGAGATTTTTTAAGTCTACCGGTTTCGAGACATACCCGTCTCTTCCTCAGGACAATCACTACCACAGCATGCAAACAATACCACCCTTCACCAGCATTTACATACTTAAAACTACCTACAAAAAATGTTTAACACATGCGATTTTTGGTCGACCCGAAGACCAACATGCACTAAAGGTTGCGGCACAAACATGCGTTACGAGCCGAGGTTAAACGTGCATTAATAATATTATGAACATTGTGAAATGACTAAACACAAAGTAAATGCTTTAAATATTAATAATATTGAGAACATCCTGTTAATATTTATGCTTAAATTCACATATCGCTGCTTGTAAACAATTTTTATCGACCATGATAATCACGTCATACATCTAGCACTAGATTTGAGACATAATGCTATCCTGCTCCTAGCCGGAGCAACAACACCGCCAAATCTGGCACTGACGCAGGCGCTATGGCGTAGTTGGGTAGACTCTCGACCGCAAAAGTGGCGTCGAGGGTTTGACTCCCGCCAATTGCAAAATGAATTCAAGATAATTCTTGAATGTTTTTTGCAGATACTTTGTGGCACATTTTAAAAACTTTATGAAATAAAATAACTTTGTTTTAACCACTTACATATGGTGTACGGAGTGCGTGGAATTTTTTGGCATCGTAAGGGAAATGTAATTAACTATAATCTAACTTTGAGTATTTCAATGTTTAAGAATTAGTACAAAAACCCTGATGATGACAAGGTTCTTGTCGAAACCTGTTGGAAAAAGTGTACCAATAATAAGTGGTTAAAAGGAAGTTGTTTTTTTTTATTTTATAAAGTTTCAAGATATATTTATTATTCAATTGGTCTGTTTGTGATGTATTTTTTACATTTACTTTCCCTATCCTCACCATCCTACCTACAGACAAGCCTCTAAAATAGAAGCTATGCGGGTTATTCCTTTAACAAAAAAATCTCGGCGATCTAATAACATTTCGCTCACTCCTTTCAAGAACGTCATAAATCAAAAATTGTCAATTTTCTGTTGTGCATGTTTTCGGAATGCCCAGAAAATGTACTATATCCCATCAAAAAGGTATATTTTTAACTTAATATTTACGCGCTACAGGGCAGAAAGTGTTGTTTTTGCATTTTGAAGAAATGGTATCGTTTAATAATTTTTTTAAATAAACTTAATATTTTTCTAATGGAGAAAAAACCTTCAGGTTTTACCTAAAAAGATCTGTTGTACAGTAAAAAGTTCAATAAGTGGCTTGATATTTATTTTTAATACATTGTATTATATTTTTAATCTTTAAAAACGTTCTCCTGAAAAATCAAGTTTTTTGATTTATGACGTTCTTGAAAGGAGTGAGCGATTTATTGACTATTTGTCAGATAACAAAGTTCAGCTATATTATATGCATTTTCCTAATTTTAAAGAGTTGATTTCTATTCTTTATATATGTATTTAATCTGCACCGTTATTTGTTTCTGTAAGTTTGTTGTGTTCTCATCTAATTGATGAAAAACATTCAAACTATTTGTCTTGCACTGTATTTCATTTCTTGCAATGTGTTTTTCATATATTGTGAACCATAAATAAATAGATTTATACCATCCACTGACGCTTCGTGATAGAATTGCATTTTAATATATTATTAGATTAAAACCAATATTTTTAGCTTTTCCACTTTATTTTTATTTGACCAGCGACCGGGTTTCGTCGTTGCCGACATCATCAGACTGGTGGGAGGCTTTACAAATTGTTATGTTATATTTAAAACAAGGCAGGAGTTGATAACCATGATTTGATATAATTTTATTGAGAAATTAATTTAATTAATTAATTAATTAAATAATTAATAATAGATTTGCATTTTTATTTTTTTATTTTTTATTATAACTTTATATAAAATCGTGCTCTCAATACAAAAAAACCTTAATAAAAAACATTTATAATATCATACAATACTTAAATTCACTCAAATTAAATTAATTTCTCAATACAATTATATCAAATCATGGTTATCAACTCCTGCCTTGTTTTATATATAACATAACAATTTGTAAAGCCTCTCACCAGTCTGATGATGCCGGCAACGACGAAACCCGGTCGCTGGTCAAATAAAAATAAAGTGGAAAAGCTAAAAATATTGGTTTTAATCTAATAATGTATTAAATAAATAAATAGTTTGTGTTCATGTTGGCTTACTCCATTTGTTCACACAGTTTGTGTTCATATTGGCTTCCTCCATTTGCTCACATAGTTTGTGTTGGTGTTGGCAACAGAGAGAGGCAAGCTGCGAGCGCACTTCTACGTGTGGTGCGGGCAGTGCAAGCAGATGCGCGAGGGCAAGCTGCGGGTGAGGTGCGCCCAGTGCGGCGGCGGCGCCTTCACCGTCCACGAGGACCCGCAGAACTGGGAACATGTGCTGCGCCCCACCCAGATCACCGGAGAGTGCTTGCACCAACCCAGCTGCTCCGCGGTAACCCAACTTATCACCCCGCCCATATATCACACCAAATGGACAACGCCCAGTCACGTCAACACCTAGTTATGTGTAGCTAATAATAATAAATTTGGATAACTTAAATAGCGCCATTTCACTGTCAGCTTATTCACCTGAAGCGGAGGGCTGATCACCTTTCCTTCATGTGTAAACGATGAAGATAACACTGCCTTTATATGACGCAGTGCCATATGCACCATTGGGGTGCGGATAAGGGTTTTTATTATATAGCGCCATTTTCATAAAATAATACCTCAAGGGCGCTGATACCTCAAAGGTCATGACTCATGTTTTTGTGCCCCAACATTTATTTCCTAAAAATATTAATAGATCTAGCCAAAGAATAAATAATTTACTAGAAATCCCTTTTTGCAAATCCAGACTCGCGCAAAGACACTCATTTTTCATAGCTCCAAAATTGTTTAATTAATTCCACAAAGACTATATGTTAGACATTAATTGCTTAAGTTTGTTTAAATTTAAAATTTTCCTTAAATTATTTATTAAAAAAACAGATAAGTTCCTTTTTCTTTTAAACATATAACTCATATAGTACATATTTGCTAACTTTTTAATTTTTGTTTTCTGTCGAAATCAAATATTTGTATTGGGTTGATGCAAAAGTAATGACCGTTTTTTATGATCCCAGGTTAAAAATTTTTTTTTCATAAATTATGAATAGTATCTTCTTTTTTTATGATTCCATTGTATAAAGGATGCTTTCCCTCTACTTTCTATTCAGTTTTGGCCTGGCCAGAGTACAGTAATAACCCCTTGTATTTTTTTAAAATGTCGTTTGATAAAGTGCATTTACGTCATTGTTTACTTTATGAATTCCGTAAAGACAATACCGCGAGTGTGGCAACCAAAAACCTTTGTGAAGTGTATGGAGCAGATGTCATCAAAGTTCGACAGGTACGAAGATGGTTTGCAAAATTCCGATCTGGAGATTTTTCACTCATTGATAAACCACGTACCGGGCGGCCATTGAAGTCTGATGATGACGAATTAAAAGTCATAATTGACACCAATCCACGTCTAACCATCAGGGAGATTGTGTCAATGATGAGAGTCAACCAAACAATCGCATTAAGACATTTGAAGCGTATGGAAATGGTTTCGCGGTACGACGTTTGGATACCTCATCAATTGTCGGCTGCCAATTTATTGGATCGTGTTTCGACGCGCATTGCTTTGAGTGCGAGACAAAAACATGAACCTTTTTTGCATCGTTTGGTATTTTTTGCATCCATAAAAAAAGTTATACTTTGTGTTTGGTGGAATAATAAGGGCATTGTGTATTTTGAACTCTTGGAACATGATAAGATAAGTACAACAGAACGATATTGTCAGCAATTATCCAAATTGAACATGGTCCTTCAAAAGGATAGACCAGAATTGGTAAACAGAAAAGGGGCAGTGTTTCATCACGACAACGCGCGACCACATGTGGCTATGATGACCCAACACAAGCTAAATGAGTTAAATTGGGATGTTATCAAGCATCCACTGTATTCTACAGATCTTGCTCTTTCTGATTTTTATTTATTCCGATCACTGCAAAAAATTTAAATGATGAAAAAAATTATTCAATAGAGCAGGTAAAAACATCCCTTACTTCATTTTTCGCATTAAAATCCACGGAATTTTATACTACTGGTATTAATAAGTTGATAGAAAGATGGGAGAAGGTTATAAGAACTGATGGAAATTATATAATTTATTAAATAAATAATACACAAGAAAAAAAATTTAAAAAAAAAATATGTAAAAAACGGTCAAAACTTTTGCATCAACCCAATATTTTATATTAGCACTTTTAATCTATAAATTTTTTTGATATCTATTATTTTATTTCCAGTAGCCTTTATTATAATCTGAAATAAAATGTATACCCACACACAGTCCATGCCTTTGTGGGATCTTTTTTTGTATTAATATAATATAATATTTTTGTACTTGTAATTGTTTCACCTAGTTATGGCATTTTCAAATTAATGTAATGAAAGACATTCGTTTGAAAATGCAATAACTAGGCGAAACAATTGTCACAACATTAATTTTTTATGTGTTTTTGTTAGTAAAATACAACTTAGTAATAGTGCCGCAAACAACCAACAAGATAATTCAGGAAAAACGTATTTATATGCGTCCCGCTTCCTACGCACAATCAAGAAAAATCGTTTTTATATGTGTCCTAACAACAATGTGTTAATTGCAATTTTTAATTCTAGCTACATCATGAAACGGGGCCCAGTTTTGCAGAATTTTACTTCAAGTGTTCCGAACATGTCACTAAAGGGGAGAAGGACCAAGCCATTCCTCTCTACCTCATCAAACCAAACCACAAAGAAATCCCTTGTCTAGCTTGTGAGGACATCAGGTTTGTAATGATCGTTTATCTTCATCGTTATAAGAACTCAATACAGTACTATGATGAATCAGGCTGTGGTCCTGTGGTTGGTATAGCGAACTCTGGTTTAGAGTTTCTAGGTTTGATCTACCACTTTACCACAACTTGATTCCTATTTTTAATAATTGAATACTTGGATCTATCGAAAATTCAACAGATGTCACTTACTTATAACCCTTATCCGCACCCAATGGTGCATAGGGCACTGCATCGAATTGACGCAGTGTTATCTTGATCATTACTTACATGAAGGCAAGGTGATCACTCTTGCGTTCAGGAACCAGTCCAGGGTAATATTAAATAAATATTACAGTGTAAAATCACTTATATTTATTTTCACCCCCCTTGGGAATCGAACCCGGGACCTCCAGCACGGTAGCTAAACACGCTGACCATTACACCACGGAGGCGGACATATGTCACTAGAAACCATAAATATTCCAATAAAAGACTGTTTTTGCTTATATATTAACACATTGTTGTCGGGGAGTTTTGTTCATCAACCCCGAACCTAATTATACTCAGACAGTATGCCGCCTGACCCTCAGTATACATACATAATGTTTTTTGGCGTCTCTCCCGCTCTACCAAAAGTAAGAAAATAGAACGCTTATAAGCATCTCCCACTCTCTACCAACAGTATGTAAAAGACGCTTTTAAGCATTTCCCGCAAACAATATGTTTATATAACGAAAAAGCAAGTCTCTCGAACTTTTTGTCTGCTAGCGACATGTTATTTTTTTCAACATAATAAATGTGGTATTACCACAAATTAGAGAGAGCGACACAATTAGATTATTCCTCTTTCGTTTGATCTGATTTCCGGCCTCTCACTTATCGTCTAGCTCTCGCTTAGTCGGAGCTCAACTGCGCGCTGGAAAGGACGTGGAATCTGTGACTCAGCTGATGAGTTACGAGCTGCGTACTATGATTTCCATACAAATATGAACTGAGGTCTTTTGGTACCCTTCTTCGGATCAAGTGTAATTTTTGGATCAATACGGGAAAGGTTAACAGAGACCTTATAACCTGCAATTGGCTGGCTTAAGTCATCACTCTATACACTGTGTAAATGTCTACCATTTTCCCCATTGCTATACTTTCGTATTACCTCAATTATTGTAAGACTACTCTTTTAATTATTTGATATTGTAGTGAAACTGTTTTGGTGTTCCCTTGCAACTCCGGCCATGTGACCTGCTTGGAATGTTTCCGGTTATACTGTTCAGCCAGGTAGTACTTGTATCTAAATATATCATTTTCAATTCGCTCACTCCTTTCAACAATGTCATATATAAAAAAAACTTGATTTTTCAGGAGATTGTTTATAAAATTTAAAAATATAATAAAGTATATTAAAAATAAATATCAAGCCACTTATTGAACTTTTTACTGTGCAACAGATCTTTTTAGGTAGAACCTGAATGTTTTTTCTCCATTTGAAATATATTTAGTATATTTAAAAAAATAATTAAACAATACCTTTTCTTCAAAATGCAAAAACAACACTTTCTGCCCTGTAGCGGGTAAATATGTTAAAAATATGCCCCTTTTGCTGGGATATAGTACATTTTCTGGGCATTCCGAAAACATGCACAACTGAAAATGGACGATTTTTGATACATGACGTTGTTGAAAGGATGAGCGATTTATTAACCCTGAATTTCTAAAATACAGTAGATTTACCTGAATTGTTGAAGACTGGAAAACCGCTTAGCCAAAATGTTTTATAAATACAAAATTCACAAATAATTATGTATTACGTAATTTCTTTTGTTGTTTGATTATGAATATTGAACATTTAACAGATTACAAGACAGGCAATTCTGGATCCATCCCGAGTATGGCTACACATTGCCTTGTCCCGCCGGCTGTGAGAACTCATTGATCCAGGAAATTCATCACTTCAAACTCCTAACAGAACAACAGGTATAATTTTTTCTCAAACATTCTACATTCATATTCTATCACTCCAATCATCTTTCATACGTATTTTGTTCAACACATTGTTGTGTCATTCATATTCTATCACTCCAATCATCTTTCATACGTATTTTGTTCAACACATTGTTGTGTCATTCATATTCTATCACTTCAATCACCTTTCATACATATTTTGTTCAACACATTGTTGTGTCATTCATATTCTATCACTCCAATCATCTTTCATACGTATTTTGTTCAACACATTGTTGTGTCATTCATATTCTATCACTCCAATCATCTTTCATACGTATTTTGTTCAACACATTGTTGTGTCATTCATATTCTATCACTCCAATCATCTTTCATACGTATTTTGTTCAACACATTGTTGTGTCATTCATATTCTATCACTCCAATCATCTTTCATACGTATTTCGTTCAACACATTGTTGTGTCATATTAATTCTATCACTCCAATCATCTTTCATACGTATTTTGTTCAACACATTGTTGTGTCATTCATATTCTATCACTCCAATCATCTTTCATACGTATTTTGTTCAACACATTGTTGTGTCATTCATATTCTATCACTCCAATCATCTTTCATACGTATTTTGTTCAACACATTGTTGTGTCATTCATATTCTATCACTCCAATCATCTTTCATACGTATTTTGTTCAACACATTGTTGTGTCATTCATATTCTATCACTCCAATCATCTTTCATACGTATTTTGTTCAACACATTGTTGTGTCATTCATATTCTATCACTCCAATCATCTTTCATACGTATTTTGTTCAACACATTGTTGTGTCATTCATATTCTATCACTCCAATCATCTTTCATACGTATTTTGTTCAACACATTGTTGTGTCATTCATATTCTATCACTCCAATCATCTTTCATACGTATTTTGTTCAACACATTGTTGTGTCATTCATATTCTATCACTCCAATCGTCTTTCATACGTATTTTGTTCAACACATTGTTGTGTCATTCATATTCTATCACTCCAATCATCTTTCATACGTATTTTGTTCAACACATTGTTGTGTCATTCATATTCTATCACTCCAATCATCTTTCATACGTATTTTGTTCAACACATTGTTGTGTCATTCATATTCTATCACTCCAATCATCTTTCATACGTATTTTGTTCAACACATTGTTGTGTCATTCATATTCTATCACTCCAATCATCTTTCATACGTATTTTGTTCAACACATTGTTGTGTCATTCATATTCTATCACTCCAATCATCTTTCATACGTATTTTGTTCAACACATTGTTGTGTCATTCATATTCTATCACTCCAATCATCTTTCATACGTATTTTGTTCAACACATTGTTGTGTCATTCATATTCTATCACTCCAATCATCTTTCATACGTATTTTGTTCAACACATTGTTGTGTCATTCATATTCTATCACTCCAATCATCTTTCATACGTATTTTGTTCAACACATTGTTGTGTCATTCATATTCTATCACTCCAATCATCTTTCATACGTATTTTGTTCAACACATTGTTGTGTCATTCATATTCTATCACTCCAATCATCTTTCATACGTATTTTGTTCAACACATTGTTGTGTCATTCATATTCTATCACTCCAATCATCTTTCATACGTATTTTGTTCAACACATTGTTGTGTCATTCATATTCTATCACTCCAATCATCTTTCATACGTATTTTGTTCAACACATTGTTGTGTCATTCATATTCTATCACTCCAATCATCTTTCATACGTATTTCGTTCAACACATTGTTGTGTCATATTAATTCTATCACTCCAATCATCTTTCATACGTATTTTGTTCAACACATTGTTGTGTCATTCATATTCTATCACTCCAATCATCTTTCATACGTATTTTGTTCAACACATTGTTGTGTCATTCATATTCTATCACTCCAATCATCTTTCATACGTATTTTGTTCAACACATTGTTGTGTCATTCATATTCTATCACTCCAATCATCTTTCATACGTATTTTGTTCAACACATTGTTGTCGGGCGGTTTTTTCATCAACCCCGACCCTAAAATTAGTATGTTTTGAATATTGAAAGCATTAACTTTGTGGATCAGATTGATATATTATTTCGAGAAATAAAAAATACTTTGTGTTCTGATCCACTCACATTTTTACTAACCAACTAGTTTCGGCAACAACCTGTTGCCCTCTTCAGTAATAAATAAACCCTGAAGAGGGCAACAGGTTGTTGCCGAAACTAGTTGGTTAATAAAAATGTGAGTGGATCAGAACACAAAGTATTTTTTTATTTCTCGAAATAATATACTAAAATAAGTACACTAATTGGAGTCGTATACTAATCACAAGTATTGGCAAACCCAATTCCCATCAGTACAATATTTTTTGGCATCTCTCGCGCTTTACCGAAAGTAAGCAAATGGAATGCTTATAAGCCCCTCCCGTTCTGTACCAACAGTTAGTAAAAGATGCTTTCAAGCTTTTCCCGCAAACAATGTGTTAACAGCGCATAGTTAGCAAGGCCTATAAATTGTTCATTAACCTTTTAACCGCGTTCACTTTTTTCCTGAGAGACGCCCGTGCGCGGCGGTATTTCGCCGTTTTTTAAATGATTACTTTTATCATGTATTTAGTTAAGAAACAATTTATTTTCCTAAACAAAAACGCTCAATGGGATTCATTGTGCCTTTTTGGTACTCTATAATACACTCGTGTCACATTATTCTTGAAATATATCGTAATATAAACAAATAAGATCGTAACATAAATAAATCAAAGCACGCATCGTGTGTCACTCTTACCCACTGACGATATAGGGCTAGACAGATATAGGGCATGATTATGGCGCGGACTAATTACCGGCCTCAAGAATCAGGGATCTGTTCTTTTATTTATCCTTGTGATGTTACAAATTATTAGTCAGATATTTCAACAGATGTCATAAGGCCAAGGATTGACGTATTATTTTATCCAAAGTTCCACACCATGAAAAAATCCCTCCAAGTTGAACTGAGGTTCGAAACTTGGAGTAAAGTAAAAACACAAACGGTTATGTCAGCCGCGTACAGGGAATGTTTTGTGAAAACACATACGGTTTTGCGAGCCGCGTGGATCCGGTTAAAATCATTCCTCGCAATCCTCAAAGCAATACATACTACAACACGCATACTACAAGTCGATAGTGTAATGGCAAAGGGGTATATCTGTAAAAAATTTCATTTTCTATGTTTGTTCTACAAAATGTCTAAAATAGTGTATTCCATAATCTGGCAAAAAGATACAGCTGTAGTTGCAATACTTATTTCATGTTATTAAGATATGTACATATTAAAATACATAAATAAAACAAATAACTAACTAACTAACTAACCATCACGCCGCCTCCCGCAGGGGTAGGCAGAGAGAATAGAGCGCCACACCACTCTGTCCTTGCAAACATTCTTCGCCTCTTCCACGTTCATGCATCTCCTCATACATACCCGCCGATTGTTACGACTCCTAACCTGACCACTTTCAAGTATTTGGCATACCTGATCGTGCCATGTTTTTCTCGGTCTTCCTCTGCTTCTTTTCCCGCTAACATTCGCCTCATAAATTTGTTTTACCGTTCTTTCCTCACTCATTCGTTCTACATGTCCAAACCATCTCAACACACCTTTCTTAATTTTATCGATAATAAAACAAATGAGTTATTTAATTTCACTAGTTTGTTTTTGCTCTCCTGTATAATTTGGTCTGAGACAGATATACCCTTTGCCTTTACACTACCGAAGTGATGACTTACATTTTGTTGTTTTATTTTTGTAAGTGAAGCTTCTTAGGTGGCCATTTGTTAATCGATAATTGGACAGTAATTTCTTCCCGGGTTTGATTCCCAGGAGGGGGTGAAAAATAGTTCGAAAAATTGATTTTCCACTCAAATATTTTATTTAATATTACCTTGGACTGGTCCCTGAAGTGATCTGAACTGGCGCAGGAGTGATTACCTTGCCTTCATATATGGTAAGTAATGATCAAGATAACACTGCGTCAATATGATGCAGTGCACCATGCACCATTGGGTGTTGATATTTATTTTTTAATAAGTTTTACTTCTATCACGTGTAATTCATAAATTTTTTTGTTTGTATTTTGTTATAAAAATATTTATATGGATTATTTAAAATTTGTGTTGCAGTATGCACAATATCAACGATTTGCTGCTGAAGAATACGTATTACAGTCAGGCGGTGTGTTATGTCCTCAACCAGGTATTTATAAATATTATATCAATTGTTAATTGTCATTTACATTTGTCTATTTCGTTTAAAAATGAATTTCATAACGAAATTTATATTGATTGGTGATTTTCTTACTTTTACTATCAACTCATCTCATGCGGGGCCTATTCAGCGTAAGTTATTGAGTGATGCGGGCATATTCCACTGCATAACGTACATAATTGCGACAGCGTATCATTCTTTTTCTTCTTTTTCATGAGCCCTCTGGCCTCCACTGGATATAGACATCTTACCCTTCTTTCCATCTCCTTCGGTCGGTTGCTGCTTGCAGACAGTTTCTACCCCCCACAGCGACTATGTCGTCGGACCATCTCTTTTGGGGTCTGCCGACGCCTTTTTTGTTCTCCCAAGGTCTCCATCGTAAAATTCTTTGGGTCCATCTTGTGAGGTCCTGTCTGTCCTGTCCTGTTAGTAGCACTACAAACCTTAAATATTGCAATATAATAAGCAGAATTGTGATTACAGTCTCCCGCAAACAGCGATTGGTGGACTGAGGATTTTAAAACTCGCCTTCTGCATAAGATGTGTTAATATCCCTATAAATGTTTTTACGTTTATTATAGTTTTTCTAATGTTTGTTTTTTTACATTAATGATCTTTTTTGCTGATTATTTGTTTTTCCACCTTTTTTACTGTTTATCTTGATTTTTAACCTTTCCGGGAATGTAGACATAAATGAACATCAGTGCAAATTTTCCTTAAGGGAGTATCAACATAAATGAGCGTCAAAGTCTGTCCATCAGTTGTTTAGGGGGGGACTGCCCGGAGCATTTTTTCGTAATGTAACACGTTACGATGCGAGCATTCAGGCAGTCAGTACACCGAGCCGAGCGCTCCATCCATAGTTTCGGATGCTCGGTGATGCTCGCCGCGAGCGATGTTACGACGTTATGCTCCGGTCAGTCTCCACCTTTATGATGTAACTTGTATAGCAATGACAACTGTGGATATTGGCATGTAATTTTGTCATAAAATAAGACCTGGATATAGTAAGTTTTTTTTTTTTAAATATAATTTTTACATCATTTCTATCTTCATAATAATAATAATAATATATAAAACCCTTATCCGCACCCCAATGGTGCATAGGGCACTGCGTCATATGAACGAAGTGTTATCTTGATCGTTTACACATGAAGGAAAGGTGATCAGCCCTCCGCTTCAGGTACCAGTCCAAGGTATTGAAAGCTGTCCCACCGCATGCCCAGATCTGATACAGAAGCATCTAGGCTTCCTGACAGATCTGCTCTTGCTAAGCAATTTTTTTTTTGGGTTTTTCAAAATTCTTCTCCGCACCCCAATGGTGCATAGGGCACTGCATCATATAAACACAGTATTATCTGGATCATTAACACATGAAGGAAAGGTGATCAGCCCTCCGCTTCAGGTACCAGTCTAGGGTAATATTGAATAAATATGACAGTGAAAGAATCACTAATATTTATTTTACCCCCCTTGGAAATCGAACCCGGGACCTCCAGAACGGTAGCTGAGCGTGCTGACCATTACACAACGGAGGCGGACATAATAATAATAATTATTATAATAATAACTCTTTATTCGAGCTTGACTAAGTGGTGGGTGCAATACTTAGTCAGCCATATATGTTTTACAACATTTATTATTTTTAAACAAATAGATTTTGTAGAAAAAAATCATGTAAAAGAACCTACTCCCCAGAGAAAGTCGGCCATTAATTATTGTACTCCCGGAAAGGTTACATAATTTCTTATTCTAAGATCGTTCATACTGTATTGTGCATGTAGGCTTTTTAGTTAACTTTTAAAATTAATTTAAAAAAATTGTCCTTAGGTTGTGGGATGGGTATACTTATTGATGCGGGTTGTGTCAAGGCTACATGTGTAAATGGATGTGGGGTAAGTCTGTATTTTGCACTATTCCTTGATGATTCAATAAATGCAGGTAGGATAGTAAGGTAGCGAAGGTAGATATGAAAAATACATTGCAAACAGATAGACCAATTGAAAATAAATATATTATTTTTTGACATCTCATCAAAGATAAAAAAGAATATGGAAGTCTGGGCATTTACGGGGCTCACGACGGTCACAGGCTGGTTTTAGTGATCACTTTACACACGTGTAACATTCACCAATTCTACCCATTATTCCATTATTGACAACCATACTTCTCAAATTCTTGGAAGTTCTATATATATATATATATGAACTAATTTTTGAAATATTGTTCTTGAATCACTAGAACTTCACTTCTTTTCATCTCACCAATAGTTATCTTGATCGTTAACATACGAAGGAAAGGTGATCAGCCCTCCGCTTCAGGTACCAGTCCAGGGTAATATTGAATAAATTTTAGAGTGAAAAAATCACTTATATTTATTTGACCCCCCCTGGGAATCGAACCCGGGACCTCTAGAACGGTAGCTGAGCGTGCTGACCATTACACTACGGAGGCGGACTAAATTAATACACATATTGAATTAAGTCTTAAAACTTTTTTTGCAGTACGTGTTTTGCGTTAAGTGTCTTCAAGGCTACCACATCGGGGAATGCGGAGAAGCGGACACAGCGGATCTGGCTTCAGGAGATTGTGCTTACAATATAGACCCGGCCAGGGTTGAACAAGTATGAACTGATGATGAGCTTTGTTTATTTTCAATATCTATGTGTGTAAAAAGCTACTTGAACTTTGATGTGTTACTTGAGCCCAGTACAAAAAAAAAGAACTGTATTTGGTCTACAATAATGAATGAGTGAGGAAAGAGCGGTAAAACAAATTTATGAGGCGAATGTTATTGGGAAAAGGAGCAGAGGAAGACCGAGAAAAACATGGCACGATCAGGTATGCTAAATACTTAAAATTGGTCAGGTTAGGAGTCGTAATAATCGGCGGGTATGTATGAGGAGATCTTGTCAGGAGCTTGGTCCACTCCATTTTTCTCTATGCTGCTGAAACATGGACCATAAAAGCAGCAGAAAGGAGAAAAATTGATGCCTTCGAAATGTGGTGTTGGAGGCGCATGCTCCGAATTCCATGGACAGCAAGACGCACCAATGAGTCCATTCGCCAGGAACTACGCTTGGATGGATTGACTCTGGCCAATATCTGTACCCGACAGATTCTCCAGTTCT
Source organism: Brachycentrus maculatus (assembly GCF_059751285.1). Classification (NCBI taxonomy): domain Eukaryota; kingdom Metazoa; phylum Arthropoda; class Insecta; order Trichoptera; family Brachycentridae; genus Brachycentrus; species Brachycentrus maculatus. The sequence goes on along the minus strand of NW_028281392.1, from coordinate 551,285 downwards.
TTGGACACGTTGCGCGTGGCCATGAGGATAGCCTGGAACGACTAGTTGTGATCGGTAGCCTGGAGGGAAAGAGAGGAAGAGGAAGATCCCCCACACGATGGACCGATCAAATTAAGGCAGCAGCAGGCACCTCAGTGGTTGGAGCGCTACGTGCAGCGCAGTCAAGGGATAACTGGAGAAGAGTCATTGCTTCTGCAAGGGTCACAACCCTCAGCAATGAGGAATAAGACGGAGAAGAAGAAGAATGTATGAGGAGATGCATGAACGTGGAAGAGGCGATGAATGTTTGCAAAGACAGAGTGGTGTGGTGTTCTGTTCTCTCTGCCTACCCCTGCGGAGAAGCGGCGTGATGGTTAGTTACTTAGTTAGTTATAATGAACGTATTGACATGATTCATTGTTTCCCTGACAGGTGACACTTATTGTCACGATACTTCGATTGATACCACGATCTAAATATTTTTTTTGTACTGGGCTCAAGTAACACATCAAAGTTCAAGTAGCCCCGTTCTACAGCACTAATACAATAAGAAAATGGCTGAAGATTCGATATAAAGCTGACCATATATTTGTTTAATGCACAGGCCAGCTGGGAAGCAGCAAGTAAAACTACCATCCGTGTGATAACCAAACCCTGTCCGGCTTGCCGAACTCCCACACAGAGGGATGGAGGGTGTATGCATATCGTCTGTACAAGGTATTCTTCTTTTTCATTCACCCGATGGTGCATAGGGCACTGCATTGTATCGACGCAGTGTTAGCTTGATTGTTACTTACATAAATGCAAGGTGATCGCTCCCGCGCTTCATGGACCAGTCCAGGGTAATATTAAATAAATGTTATAGTGTAAAATCACTAATATTTATTTTCATCCTCCCCCCCTGGGAATCGAACCCGGGTCCTCTAGCACAGTGGCTGAACACGCTAACCATTACACCACGCAGGCGGACTGTCTAGAAGTCATGTTCATTATATTTAGGATTTGGTCCAATCAATTTTGCTTAATGGGTTTTTCAAAATCCTTCTCCGCACCCCAATGGTGCATAGGGCACTGCATCATATAAACACAGTATTATCTGGATCATTAACATATGAAGGAAAGTTGATCATCCCTCCGCCTCAGGTACCAGTCCAGGGTAATATTGAATAAATATTACAGTGAATTTATTTATTTATTTATTTTTAAATTACCTAACGTCCAAGTGACTCTGAAATCTAGCTACGGCTTATGCAACACCGCTTATCATGACTCTACTCAGGCTTCAACTGCTGCCCAGTTGGGAATCGACATCGCAGGAGGCTAATCCCTCTTAAAAACAGGCCACAAGGCCTACAAGATGAAGAAGAAGAAGAAGATATATTTGTTACGGCGCAATAGCTCTAACAGCTTGAACTTGGACCTATGACCCCAAGCGCCCGCTGGAGGTGCGCGGGGAATGTTTACGTTATACCCTTATGAGATTGATGCAGGGGAGACTGCACACACTTGTCATTGTACTGTTGTAGCGACCTGTTGAATAAACCGATTGCATTCTAATTACGAGTTATAATTATTATTATTATACCCGAGCCCCGTAATATATTAGTAGATAAATTATAAAGTCATGATATTCTTTTTCTAGGGCGGGATGTGGCTACGAGTGGTGCTGGGTTTGCCAAACCCAGTGGACCCGCGACTGCATGGGGGCACATTGGTTCGGCTAGTCTTCTCGGAGGAGTGAAGAATACCAAGTAATATTCAATATGTATAATATGGTTTTTCACTTCAAATTGGACATTTTACAAACCAAATTGGGGGTTATATTGTATTTTATAAAAAAGTTACAATTTTTTAAAATTCATACAAGTAGTACTGAAGATCTTGTCTGAAAACTTGAGTACACATCACGCTCACAGACTATGACAGCGCGCCACGCAGGCTTGCCAACTTAAGGAGTAACGCAGTTGCTAGTCTTCTGGTATTCACACTGACGGTATATGTAATACATACTAATATAAATGTGACTCCCCACCAGATCACTTTCACGTATTTGAAATACTTAACCATGTGAAATTTTCCTCGGTCTTCCTCTGCTTAAGTTACCAACAACATTCGCCTCATAAATTGGTTTTACTGTTATGTTTTAAAATTATGTTTATGATCAAATAAAAACGATCAGGTATGCCAAATACTTGAAAGTGGTCAGGTTAGGAGTCGTAACAATCGGCGGGTATGTATGAGGAGATGCATGAATGTGGAAGAGGCGAAGAATGTTTGCAAGACAGAGTGGTGTGGCGTTCTATTCTCTCGCCTACCCCTGCGGGGAAGCGGCGTGATGGTTAGTTAGTTATCAAATAAAAACAAATAAAAAAAAACATCCTTTAAAAATATTTTTATTCAAAAAATTTTATAAATTTTATTTTTTAGGTTTTCCAGTCTTCACCTTCTTGTTCCGATTCCCAAACTTATTTTTAGCCTTAAATTGTTTCCTCTTAATGGCGAATTGGGGTTTCTTTTCTTTTTTGTCTGTCTTGTCCTGCTTTTTCTGTTTCGGTTTAAACGGTTTTACCTTTTTTATCTTGTGCATAGCTTTTTTCGCCTTGATTTCCGCTTCTTTTTCTTTTTCATTCTCTTTTTTAATGTCATCTAAAAATGAAAAAAAAAATATACAAACAATTAGTAAAAGTCTTTTTGTGTGGTCTCAATCCTGTGGATTGGTCTGCAGCAACAAATGACACCTTCAAATGAAATCCTTCACCATTCCGGTCTGTTAACCGGATCCACGCAGTTCGCATAACCGTATGTGTTTTCACAAAACATGCCCCATACGTGGCTGACATAAGCTTATGTGTTTTTACTTTGCTCCAAGTTTCGAACCTCAGTTCAACTTGGAGGGATTTTTTCATGGTGTGGAACTTTGGATAAAATAATACGTCAATCCTTGGCCTTATGACATCTGTTGAAATATCTCACTAATAATTTGTAACATCACAAGGATAAATAAAAGAACAGATCCCTGATTTTTCTTGAGGCCGGTAATTAGTCCGCGCCATAATCATGCCCTATTCTGTCTCACTCTCGACGCTACGTATCGCCAGTGGGTAAGAGTGACGCACGATGCGTGCTTTGATTTATTTATGTTAAGATCTTATTTGTTTATATTACGATATATTTCAAGAATAATGCGACACAAGTGTATTATAGAGTACCAAAAAGGCACAATGAATCCCATTTAACGTTTTTGTCTAGGAAAATAAATTGTTTCTTTACTAAATACATGATGAAAGTAATCATTAAAAAAACGGCGAAATACCGCCGCGCACTGGCGTCTCTCAGGAACAAAGTTAACGCGGTTAAAAGGTTAAGCGAAACCCTCTTCAGCTCCTCATACGTTGAACAGCCCATGTTTAAGTCCTCAAGGTATTCGCAGCGTGGGCGACCTCTGGCGTTTGTTCCCTCTATTACCAGGTGCAGGAAACCCTCCTGGTAATAGAGCCTTCTTTTTTTAGAAAAAGTAATACAATCTAATTATGTATTTATTTGATGTAATTTTAAAACTTTACACTGATGGATAGACATGGACATTTGGGTCACACTGTCAATCTGGGAAGGGATAATATGGAAGCCAAACTGTAAAGGCAAAGAGCTTTAGGATGGGCTGCATTTGGTAAATGATCAAAGTCCTAAAATCCCCAAACATTCCCATCCATCTGAAGAGGTAAACATTCCATGCACTGTACTCCCATTGCTCACATATGGATTCGAGACATTTACCCTAACAAAATTAATCATATCGCTCACTCCTTTCAAGAACGTCAAAAATCAAAAAACTTGATATTTCAGGAGAACGTTTTTAAAGTTTAAAAATATAATACAATGTATTATAAAAAAAATATCAAGCCACTTATTGAACTTTTTACTGTGCAACAGATCTTTCTAGCTTAAACCTGAAGATTTTAAAAAAAAGTATTTTTTAAAAAAAATTAAATAATACTTTTTCTTCAAAATGCAAAAACAACACTTTCTGCCCTGTAGCGGGTAAATATTAAGTTAAAAATATGCCTGTTTTTCTGGGATGTAGTACATTTTCTGGGCATTTCGAAAACATGCACAACTGAAAATTTACAATTTTTGATTTATGACGTTGTTGAAAGGAGTGAGCGATATAGCAAGTAGCGGAAAATGTACACTCGGCTGGCGGCGATTGATGGTATCGACTTTACATAGTTATAAGTCAACTGAAAATTTACGATTTTTGATTTATGACGTTCTTGAAAGGAGTGAGCGATATATGTATAAACTCTGGATAACACAAAGAGCAATGTAGAGAAGGATGCTAAAAATATCCCTTGGGGATTGAAAAACTAATATTTGGATACGGGAAAAGACCAAGGTAACAGGTGTGGCTCAAAGAATCGCAGAACTAAAGTTGAACTGGGCAGGTCATGTGGCACATATGCTTGAAGATAGATGGACGAAAAAGGGTGCTTGACTGGCGGCATAGAAGTGTGGATAAGCCCCAGACAAGATGGTCCGATGACATTAAAAAAGTGGCGGGCCTGCAGTGAAAGAGAGTCGCGTCCAACAGACAACTGTGGAAGTCCTAGAGGGAGGGTTTTGTTCCATACTGGACATTAAAAGGCTGAAGTAAGTAATTAAGTACTGATGGATAATATCTCACCTTCCACTTCCTCCTTGGCGACTTCCAGGAGATCGTCTGCCCGGAAGATGTTCATGCCCGGTATGTCTGGGTAGGCCGTCTCGGGCCGGGAGGCCTCGCACTCCACTTTCTGCTGCAGCCTGTTCTCGTACCTGGAGGAAGTCCTCTTGGCCAAGGAGCTGCGGTACCGAGAAGGACTCACGTAAGCCGGATTCTCCCAAAGTGTGGTTCCTCCAAATGATCCGGAAAACAATTTAACCTGCAATTCATGACAATTTAACATATTGGTATCGGGCGGTTTTTTTCATCAGTTGACCCTAATTATTCTCAGATAGTCTGCCGCCTGACCTTCAGTATACTAATCACAAGTAATTGCAAACCTAATTTCCATCTGTACAATGTTTTTAGGCAACTCACGCGCTCTACCAAAAGTAAGCAAATAGAACGCTTATAAGCGTCTCCAGCTCTCTAACAACAGTACATAAAAGATGCTTTTAAGCGTTTCCCGCATATAATCTCAATATCTGCGTCATACAAATTTTTCTACAACAACAAAAAATTTGTAACACTTAAGAATATGTGAATAGAGTCAAAATAAAGTAGATTAATGTTGTTTTTTTCTTTCTATTACATGCATTTTATTAAATTTAAATGAAGAAATCACCATACATAACTACTCTTTTTAAATATTAATCATTAAATGATCTCATCAATTGATTTGGCAGTCACTTTATAGTAATATCTATCCATTTTTAATTTGAGTTTTACTCAGTAAATACCACTTCTTAAAATCTAATGTGACACGTGTTTCGATGCATTTCGCATCATTTTCAAACATTGTGTATGGTGTAACTAATAAGTTCAACTACTGTGTAAATCTTGAATTAAAAACTAAATGATCTTTTCCACAAATTAATCACAGTGAAGCTCCCTTGAGGTAAATATTTGACAAAAATGGCAGTACATAAACTATCCAAAATAAATTTAAAATAAAGGATTAATTTCATGATAAAATAGAACTCACTGGGTTCAGAACGAACCGAGGACCTATCTCTGCCAAGGCTCCGTCTTCCGACAGGATCTGGTAATTCCTGAACCATATGCGGCCGTCCAGGTAAGTGAAGGAGTACACGTGGTCGATGAAGGGCTGGCTCTTGGGATGGTGCTTCGGTACCCCAAATATTTGCATCAGGAGTTCCTTCATTAGAGCGAGATGAGGTTCCGATGCGAACGAAGGATCGAATGACAACAGTGGGCGAGACCCTCTCAGGCAGTTTCCTGTGAACTTGAGCTCGGCCATTGTGTATACTGAAAAATAAACAAACAAACAAGGCCTCTGCTGTAGCTGGATGCTTAAAAAATTTTGTATGGAGAAATAAATACATGCTGAAAGAGAGTAAGGTGAGGATCTATAAGACCTGCGTAAGACCGATCTTGACATACGGCATGGAAACAAGAGCCGACACCGCGAGAACGAAAAGCCTTCTTAGGACATCCGAAATAAAGACTACGACCCATTGCAGGCCTAACACTTCGCGACAGAGTTAGAAACTCAGAAATAAGACAAATCTGAGATGTTGAAGATGTTGTGCGATGGGGAAGAGAAAGAAGACATTTCTGGAGAAATCATGTGGGAAGAGCAAGTTCGGATCGAGTGGTGAGGATAGTAGCGGACAGCAGCATAAGCGGGATCAGACCCCCAGGAAGACTATCTAAACGGTGGAAGGATAGCTGGTCTTCCACCTTCCAGGAGCAGACCGGAGAATGACAGGACTTAATCCTAAAAAAAGAAGAAGAAAAATAAACAAATTTCTTTACTTTCAAGTTATTATATTTAACCTTTGGCGTTTTGATAATTTTTTATACAGGTCAGAATCTCCTTATTTTGTAGAATCTGTTTGAGTTTGCCAAAAGCCACCCAACTCGGTCCTATTCTTCTTGGCAGCTCCGCCGTTTGGTTCTAATTGCCCAGTTTTATCTTCTGTCCGAGATATATGTATTCATCTACTATTTGTGGGTTTTCATTATTGACAGAGATGATCTGGTTTTCGGGACTCATAATTTTTGTTTTTGTGAAGTCCATATTTAGACCGATTTTACCAGAAGCCGACGACATAGTCGCTGTGGGGGGTAGAAACTGGCTGCAAGCAGCAACCAACCGAGGGAAATGGAAAGAAGGGGAAGATGCCTGTATCCAGCTGTGGAGGACAGAGTGGTTGTGAAGAAGATGAATTGTTCATCCAAAAATTACACACGATCCGAAGCGGGGTGCCAAAAGACCCAGTTCATATTTGTATGGAAATTGTACTACGGAGCTTGTAACTCGAGTCACAGATTCTACGTCCTCTCTAACGCGCCGCCAAGTGCTGAGGCCGGAAACCGGATCAAACAAAAAAGGGATAATCTAATTGTCTCACTCTCTCCTTGTGGTAATACTACATTTATTAGAGAAAAACATGTCGCCAGAAGATAAAAAATGAACATCATGATATATAAGTACATAGATCTCGCAGCACCGACTGATTGTGATTTTTATCCGATACAATATTTTGAAACATTTAATGATTTGAAATTATAAAAATTTTATATTATTTCTAAGATTAAAAAAAAAATGTAGTGAGAAGCTCTTATAATACTAAACTTATCAAATTGAAATTCATGTATGGGGGATTTCGATCCTGCTCTTCAACATGCTGGTTAATAGGAACATCAACAAAATAAATCAGGATGCCTGAAAAATTCTACATGGAAAAACTCTGAAGATCGGCAGTAAAATTAAAATATATAAACCTTGCGGCCTATCGTGACAAGGGATCAAATGCAGAACGGACATCGCGGCAACAAAAATGAGCTTAGAGTGTCGAAAATGAAGACTCTAAGGATCATATCTGGCAAGTCTACGAGATCTCCAGCACGGTAGCCAAAAGAGCTGACCACTACACTACGGAGCAGTGGAATAGCGTGTCATTGATTCAATTTCAGTAAAAATACTCCATTTATTTCAGGAAGGCGGCAAGAGATGGCGCTAGTGTGAAAAATTGTGATAGTTTTGCTGTTTAGTTTTTGAGTGTGGCGCTGACAGGGAGCCATGACTTGTACTTAAGTTGCATATATTTGTATCAATAGTCTAATATATTGGCTAGGATTCATACTTACAATTCTCTACTAAGAACTTGGCGGAGGGTCCATTGGGAATGTTTGAAAACCAAACGTAGAGATCTTTCTTTTTACGCCCTTCGAACATGACGGCTTTGTTGCAATTTTTCATTTCACACATCTCGTTCACGACAAACAGGTTTTTATTCCGCTCCATTTTGGATTCTGGTTTGTGATGGGGCATCAGCTTTTTTAAATCCTCCATGAGATGTCGATGGCGATGGTTGATTCCTCGAGACGCAAACACCAGTACTCGTTGTCTGTTTATCCATTTTACCTGTGTGACAAGTTAGTGTGATAATATAAAAATAGATCACTTGTCAAATTATATAAATTTATTTATTTATTTAAATGAATCATAATTGACAAATTACCATTTTAGGGGCTGGGTCGTCCGAGTAGCGAGTTGCTACAGGAAGTTCTGGTGCTTTTTCGACGATTACAGGTTTCGCCTTCTTCGAAATTTTCTTACTCTTTATTTTAGCCATGTCTGTATTTGTAATATAGAATTGAGAGAGATATACAAAAAATATTCCCCGGGACAGAATAATACACAAGTTTAATATATGGCTATAGAAATACAAACAAAATACGACGTCAACACGTAGCACGTGAGCCGGTTCTATACAGATTAAAATTTGAGGTTAAGGTAACTGTCAATGCTGTTCTGTCCACAGACAATTTGTATAGTTCTGTCAATGAATGATTTGAAATAATCTATGGTTGTCTTGTAAGCCACGCGCACACGCGGGTTTTCTAATGATAATGACGTGTCCTCTTTCGTACGAAAATTCATAACGAGGAATATTTTTCTCTCAGTGCGTGTGTTTGGTACCATGGAACTCGACTACTGCGCTTGGTAAGTACTTTTTAAAATGGATTCTGAAATAGAAAACGCTGGCGGAAAATTTGCGCGTTCTCATCTCAAACGAGTAAGTAAGTACTTATGAGCAGCAGATTCGATTTTTCTACTTGTTTTTATCCCCCTTGTTTTATATCAGTGTTATTTTCGAATATTCTTAGTAAATAAACAATAATTAGAAGAAAACAATAACAGGCGCCGTGGCGTAGTTGGGTAGACGCTCGACTGCGAAACTAGCGTCGCGGGATCGACTCTCGTCAATTGCAAAATAAATTCAAGAAAAAAATATTTTCGATTGGTCTGGGTGTTTGAGATGTATTTTTCACATTAACCTTCCCTATCCGTACTATCCTATCTGCAGACAAGTCTCTAAAAATAGCGGCTTTGCTGGTTATTTCTCTTTAATAATATATTTTTTATATATTTTAAGACTTCTCAGCTATTTTGATTTTGCTGAACAAGTGTATTTGGTTTTTGATACGCTCAGTAATTTTGAGTTATAGCTTCTGGAATATCTGTTTAGTCCATACTGATAGAATGCAAATTTGAAAAATAATTTCAACTGTCGGCAGACTTCTGATCATCTTTTTGCTATTACTATGTTTTAGTGGCTGTGAGGCAGTACATAACGCTATGAGAGTCTAGTTTTTAAACACAAAGAACTTTAACGAGGTTTTAAAAATAGTTGTGTCAATAGTTCCGCTAAATTGTTAAAAAAGTACATATCTTACAAATTTCTTTACGGTGAATTAGTTTGACTTGCTTGATCACTCAAATAATCCGATACAAAATGGCTGTATGAGGAAAACTCGTTACATTTGCAAACAATGTAACACAGAACCATTGTACGTAGGGTGTTTTGAAAATCCAAGCATATAAAATCTGTTCATTTATAATATAATTATGTATAACTTTTTCAGTAAATTATAACATACTCATATTCATTGCAATGTTTTGTCATATTGGAGTAAAAAAATACATTTTATATTACCTAAATGTGTAATTTATTTTAATTTATGACATTATCATAAAAATGATACAATTCCATATTCTGCTCTTTTAAATAAAAATGAGCCTCTTATGAGGCCAAGACCCTTCAGAAATTCGTAAAAAATAAAAACATTTCGTTTTTGTAACTAATTACTTACATAAATTCCACACTTGAGATTTTTTATACTTATTTTTTAAAAAATATGTACACAAGGGTTAAGAAAAAAATATGAATTTTTAAAATTTTTTTAAATTTATTATTTTTTTTAAAAGAGAAATATTTGTGTTTTTATTATTCACACAAATATTTAAATTTCATACTATTTCTGTGAGCCTAAGCAGCTCATTATTAGAAATAGGTATCAAATTGTGATATAGTGGGTTCGAACCGAGAAACTCTGACAAGAGTCTGCGACACTAACCACGGGACCACAACCCGACACTAAATGATATAATTAACTCCTCTATTGCCCCGAATGCTGGAAGATGTATGGCACCTACTCTAGGCAATTAGAAACTGCTGAAATGCTAATCCCTAAATGGTCAGTTGGAGTGTCCCTTAGAGACAAAATAAAGAGTTCACAAATTCGTGGAAGCCTAGGCGTAACAGACATCAATAGTAAGGCGAGGAAAGGCAATTATAATGGTATGAGCACATAGGACGCAGAGAACCTGAACATATTGTAAAACAGACAATTGCCATGGATTCTTCGAAAGACATCTAGAGGAAGACCAAAAAATTAATGGATGCTGCATAAAGATAATATGATTCAAAGGCACGGCCTATATGTTAGAAGTACCTACCTGAGGACGAGAAGAGCTGACTCCGACAGTCTACAAAGATGATAAGTTGGGATGGAGCCAGGAAGGAGTATATATGATATAATTAGTATTTTATAATAATATTTTGCCAATGATTTTGTGTGATATTGTTAAACTAATAAATAAATAAACATATAATATAATATGTTAAAATGTTAAATCAAACATTCGTTTGAAAATGCCATAACTAGCCAAAACAATTGTCACAATTTTTTAAAATGTTTTTTGAAAACAATAAAATACAAGTTAGTAGACTCAAAAAATCAGTGCGTGATAGTATAAAAATTAAACGCCAAATCTATAAACATATAAATAATAAATAAATACTTTATACATGAAAACACTGTGATATGTATCCAAAAAGAATATACTTTTTAAATAGTTATTATATCCCAATCAAATCCATAATGATCCGGTCATTTGTGGGGAATCGAAGGTTATTCAAACTCGATGGGTTGAGTAGAGCGCGGCTTTCTCGAGAAGAAAATATTGGCTTTCTGCGCCACTTTCTGGATACTGGCTATTCCGGCGTCCAATTGTTCGCGACTGTGGGCCGCTGAGAGGCAGATCCGGATGCGGCCCTTGGTGATTTCAACAGCGGGGAAGCCGACTCCAACAACCACCACGCCAGCGTTGGCCAGCTCTCGCACCGTATATCTGGAACCCAGAGATAGCTTGCATTGCTAACCGACTAACCAACTTCCAAAATTTCAAAAGGAAATCATTATTCTCTCATTCAGCCTAATGTCCCATCCAGTCTTTGATGAACAAAAAAGAAATATCCACCACTTGTCGAATGAGGATGGGACATTGCTGTACCAGAGAGCACCTTGCGAAGAATGGTATCTTTGACGTCCCCATTTACGGATGCCGTTTTGAAGAAGAAGATCTTAACTCTATCCACGCGGCTCGCATAACCGTTTGTGTTTTTACAAAACATTCCCCACACGCGGCTGACATAACCGTTTGTGTTTTCACTTAGGTCCAAGTTTCGAACCTCAGTTCAACTTGGAGGGATTTTTTCATGGTGTGGAACTTTGGATAAAATAATACGTCAATCCTTGGCCTTATGACATCTGTTGAAATATCTGACTAATAATTTGTAACATCACAAGGATAAATAATATAACAGATCCCTGATTTTTCTTGCGGTCGGTAATTAGTCCGCGCCATAATCATGCCCCATATCTGTCTCACTCTTGACGCTACGCATCGCCAGTGGGTAAGAGTGTCACACGATGCGTGCTTTGATTTATTTATGTTACGATCTTATTTGTTTATATTACGATATATTTCAAGAATAATGTGACACAAGTGTATTATAGAGTACCAAAAAGGCACAATGAATCCCATTGAACGTTTTTGTTTAGGAAAATAAATCGTTTCTTAACTAAATACATGATAAAAGTAATCATTTTAAAAACGGCTAAATACCGCCGCGTACGGGCGTCTCTCAGGAACAAAGTTGAGGCAGTTAAAAGGTTACCACATATTCATTGTTTGCCCAATAGACGACCAAATGCCAACATTTTTCAAGACTTTGGTCCCGCTTATTCCCCTCTCTACAAATATTTTATTCATCCTAGCGAGCACGAACCCAATTATATACAATCATTTACATACATTTTAAAAATTTAACAGAATCAATTTATAGTAAAATAATAAGTTTAACGTGATGTATAATTAAATAATTTTATCTAATTTGACATTGGCAAAAGTATCAAAAGCTAACCAACTGGTGCAGAGACGGCAACCAATGGCCCCTGAGCCCACATGCGGACTGACACTCAGCACTATCAAGTTTAGTCTAAAAAACTGGGTCATGGACAAAAGCCAAGATTGGTCCAACAGCTCAGGGATAAAACGTGCAAAGGAACTGATCATGGGGTACTCGCGGAAATTCACCACTGAAGCTCTAAAGCTTAACAAAAAATATAAGGAATAAAGAGATAAGGCAAATCTTGGTCATAACTGCCGTCACGAAAAGGCGATTCAGTTGCCTCTGCCGCCATCAAGCTTGCCTCTTTTACAAGGCATCAGGTTTGCGCCGCCCGGGACAACCACTGCTGACAATTTGTCAACAGTTCGAATCAGAACTTCGGGACGCCGACCTGACTTGGGAAGATGCAAGGGAGCTGGCAGCCGATGGAAAAGCATGGAGACAGTTTGTGGACTCCGTATGCTCCACATAGGGAGCGGATATGGTTTAATTAGTATAATAATGTGAGATATTTTCAGACGATGCTTACGATAATTTGGAGTACTGGAATATTACAACAGGCACTATGGTGGACTCTTCATGGCCATACACGATGAGCCCCATTTGCACCAAGCGCCGCCTAAAGTATCTGAAAACAAGCATGGAATGTTAGAAAACTGTGTTTCTTTACTAGTGCTGTACAAAACAATCAACTAGTTACTAGCTGTATTTTTACCTACTGAATGTAGAACTACTCACAGTAGATATATTATACATTTTTATTATAGCAACATGAATGTGATCCAAAGAGCGTGAGTCGGAAGACAGTTGCTGGCTGATATCAAAGTCCGGAAGGTGTCCTATCTGGGAGAGTCCTATGTGTTTAAAGGAGAGAAGTACGAGCTATTGCACCTAATAGAGGGTCGACGAGGTGTGGGCAGAAGACAGATCTCCTGGCTTCGGAATATACGAGATAGGACGGGGATCAGGACCGGTGAGGTGCTGTTTAGAGCTGCCCGAGACACGGACAATAACTCTCAAGTGATGGTCGACGTCAGGGGGACCTGACATGACACGAACAGAAGAGAAAAAAGTAAATCCATGTTCCTTTAACCGTTTTAACGCTAATCATTTTTTAACATATTATGCCAAAATTGCGGAAGAATTGTAGAGGAAAATAATCTTTAACTATGCGTGCATACAATTTTGTACATTTTCATCAAATATTGAGGGATTTTCGTAATTCTTTCGGTTGTGTGTAGGGAGCATATCAAACTACTCAAATAAAAGATGGAAAATGGAAAAATTTTGGTCGGAAGGAAGTTGCACGAAAGTATGGTATCAAGACCGTCCAAAGAAATAGAATCATATTCGGATGCTTCACTTTCACAACAAATACGCATTCTTCGTTATATGTTATACATACAAATACGTTATTTTCAACACAATTTATTTTCAATGCCTTGCCAATTTAATTTTCAACAATATACTTTTTCAAACTTTATAAAATCAAACAACTTTGTTTTAACCACTTTTTTTTATTATTAGTACACTTTAACCATCCGGTTTTGAAAGAACCTTGTCATCATCAGGGTTTATTAAATTCTAAAACATTAATACTCATAGTTAATTACATTCCCTTACCAAAAACTTCCACACACTCCGTACACCATATGAAAATATGATTAAAAAAATATGATTTGAAAACTCCTAAATGTTATTATTATTGAATGAAAAAACCATTTAGGAGTTTTTAAATCATATTTTTAAATCATATTTTGAAAATCATATTTCCATACGGTGTACGGAGTGTGTGGAAGTTTTTGGTAAGGGAATGTAATTAAATATGAGTATTTTAATGTTTTAAAATTTCATAAACCCTGATGATGACAAGGTTCTTGTCGAAACCGGTTGGTTAAAGTGTACTACTAATAAAAAAAAAGTGGTTAAAACAAAGCTGTTTAAGTTTATAAAGTTTATAAAATGTGCCACAAAATATCTGCCAAAAACATTCAAGAAATACTTATTATTATTGACAAATTAAAAATGTTTTGGCGGTAGCACCGTGACACGTCTACACGGGTCGATATCCCGACGGTGCGCAGTTTTCGCGCTGTAATAAAGCGTGGATGTATCGACGGTTCGCAGTAAAACGGTTAAATTACCAACCTCGTGTTTCGGGCCAGTCTCTGGAGGCGTTGGATGCCGTCTGTATTCCCGTTGAGGCCCATCAGGATGCTCATGCTGGTTATAATCTGTTGCGCCACAACCGGGGACATGCCGTGGGAATAAGTGTCCGAGTGTGCGTACTTCTTTAGGTAATTCATTATTTTCTGCAAAAGTCCAAATAATCACTATTTGAGATTTATCAAATGTACTTACTTCAGTACATTTGATAAATGAGCGGACACCGTTGCCACAAAAAACGCGCTTAGAGTGTCAGAAATGAAGACTCTAAGAAGCATATCAGGCAAGAGTCTTCGAGATAGAATAAGAAACGCCAGGATCAAGGAAATATGCGAGATCGAAGATGTCGTTAGGTGGGGAAGGCAAAGAAGGAGACAATGCTATGCGCATGTGAGGAGAATGGAACCATTCAGATCGCACTGTACGGCCAACCCCATGGTAGACGACTCCCGGACAGACCACCAAAGAGATGGGTCGATAGTTGGGAATCGATATCGCAGGAGGCTAATCCTTCTTAAAAACAGGTTGCAAGGCCTACAATAAGAAGAAGAAGAAGAAGACCTACTTCACATGTGCAGGTCCTCACCAAAACGTTACATTTCCATTATAAATGATTTTAAGATCAGGAATTCTAGCTTGTAAAATTGATACGTTTTGGTGAGATTTAATGTACTCATATTGGTTTAACACAGGATTGGTCACGTATTGTCGCAACTTTAATTAAGATTTTCAAAGTCAAGAGTTGTTCAGTATCCACGATACCAAAATGATGTAAATTAGTAGGAATAAATGATATTTTATGAATATAACTTACGCGAGTGCCGGCTACGTAGCCGCCACTTGCTCCAAAGCTCTTGCTGAATGTCCCCATCAGAATATCCACGTCTTTGGGATCTACTCCGGCAAAGTCGGTCAACCCGCGCCCGCGTTTCCCCATAGCGCCGATGGAGTGAGCCTCGTCCATGTACAGGTAACATCCGTACTTGCGCTTGATAGCCACGATCTCCTTCAGATGCGCCAGACTAGCTTCCATGGAGTAAACGCCCTCTACCACAATCAAGATCTTCTTCCAGGGCAAGTACGGCTCTCCGGGAGGCGCGCGTCCCTCTATGATTCTCTGGCGTATTATCTCCTCCAGATGTTGCACGTCATTATGCCGGAATACGGACAACGTGGCGCCGGAGAGTCTTATTCCGTAGATGATAGAGTTATGATTATATTTGTCGCTGATGGCTAAGCAGCCGGGTTCTAACAGCGCCGGGAGAATCGTCGCGTTAGTGCCGAATCCCATGCCTACTACGCAAGACGCTTCCACGCCCAGAAAGCGCGCTATGAGCTGCTCCAGCTGGAGGTGCGGCTCGCAAGTTCCGAGCTCGTTGCGAGGGCTGGCCAGCGACACTCCGTACCTGCGGATAACAGACTCCACCGCGTCGACGCACTCTCCATCGGTTTCTGCAAAGCCCAGGTAGTTATAGGAGCCCAGGTTGATATAGCGTGATTGGGTACCGGGATACCTAAAAGGCACACATAACAAATGTATAATGAATACAGTTCAATGATTTCAGTTCCTCGGATCTCAAATCAGCAATGAAGGAACTTGCGAAGGAGGGATCAGATGTTGTATCGCCACCGCCAAAAGTGCCATGTTTAAGCTAGACAAAATCTGGAAAAACCGGGGTTTGAGCAACAACACCAAGATTAATCTTGTCAGGAGTTTGGTGTACTCCATTTTTCTCTATGCTGTAAAAGCAACTGAAAGGAAAAAATTGACGATTTCGAAATGTGGTGTTGGAGGCGTATGCTCCGAATTCTATGGACAGCTAGACAGACCTACCAACGAGTCCATTCGCCAAGAACTAGGCTTATCTAAGCGTAGTTGACTGAACTACGCTTATCCATCTAACTTGACTCTGGCCAATGTCTGTACCCGACGGATTCTCCAGTTCTTTGGACGCGTTACGCGTGGCAACTACGATAGCTTGGAATGACTGGTTGTGATCGAAAGCCTGGAGGGGAAGAGAGAGAGAGGAATATCCCTTATACAATGGACTGATCAAGTTAAGTCAGCAGCAGGCACCTCGGTGGTTAGAGCGCTACGTGCAGCGCAGTCAAGGGATAACTGGAGAAGAGTCGTTGCTTCCACAAGGGTCACACCCTCAGTAATGAGAAATAAGACTGAGAAGAGTAATGTTTAATTTTATTTAATGGATTATAGTACTCACTTTAGCGTCCACCCGTTATCTGATGTGGTGCAGTCCTTCAGAGTGATTTCGGGGCCAGCCACAGAGGTCATAGGTCGTCCAGCGGCATCCTTGACTCGACGGTATATATAACGAGAGTAAAATAACTCGTTCGTATTGTATAATGGTGGATAGTTCTGTAATCAAAGCGCAACATAAATAAGCTTTGATTTTCATACAATAACTAGCAAAGGCAGACAACAAACTAACTGCCTTACATTTAAAAATTACAGAAATATATTTTTTTTAAACAATTGCATCAAGACGATAAGCATATTATTTCCCGAATCATCACAAATGCAAAAACCATAGGTACAATTCGGATACTGATGAATTTTTAAAAATCAAAATTTTTAAGCTGCGTAAGGATTATAAAATCTGGCAGTAATATTAATTGAAAACAAACACACAAAGCAATTGAACACACTTCGGACGGGAAAGGTATTTCTACCCATTACCCACTTATTTAGTAGATTAAAAAAATCTGTGTTTGATTTAAAATTAATGCATTAATTAAAATGGAGTTCTACAAATTAAACGCCAAATCAATAATTAAATTAATTAATACATAAAATATATTTCTACCCGTTCGGTCGATTGATGCTTAAGGACGGGAAGGGTATTTTTACTTTCTGCACCAGCTTCATTTCAAAGACAGAAAACGAATGAATTATCCAGTGCTTTTATATAAATATTATAAACCAATCTCTTTGTCAAGGTCTTAACTATATATATTTTGTGTGCCTCCGTAGTGTAATGGTCAGCACGCTCGGCTACCGTACTAGAGGTCCCTGGTTCGATTCCCACGGGGGGATAAATAAATATAAATGACTTTTTCACTGTAATATTTATTCAATATTACCCTTGACTGGTACCTGAAGCGGAGGGCTGATCACCTTTCCTTCATGTGTTAACAACAATTAAGATACTGCGTTTATATGATGCATTACCCTATGCACTGGTGCGGATGAGGGTTTGAATGAACGAGTGGAACATAATGATCAAATCCCGTCACCAGCGGTCCGTAGGTGTAAAAAATACCCATCCGAAATGTGTATATATATCGCTCACTCCTTTCAACAACGTTATATATCAAAAATCGTCGATTTTCAGTTTTTGGAATGCCCAGAAAATGTACTATATCCCAGCAAAAGCGGCATATTTTAAACTTAATATTTACCCACTACAAGGCAGAAAGCATTGTTTTTGCATTTTGATAAAAAGGTATTGTTTAATATTTTTTTTAAATATACGAAATATTTTTCAAATGGAGAAAAAATATTCAGGTTTTACCTAAAAAGATCTGTTGCTCAGTAAAAAGTTCAATAAGAGGCTTGATATTTATTTTTAATACATTTTACTTTATTTTTAAACTTTAAAAACGATCTCCAGAAAAATCAAGTTTTTTGATATTTGACGGTGTTGAAAGGAGTGAGCGATATGACATTGGTCAAGACGTTTGATACCATATATAGCTGTTTGCAATCAAACTTGTATTTATTTAGATTGGCAGTGACAGGGATATTGAAAGCTTTTAAACGTAAATTCACAGTAAAAACGGGATACATATATACAATGTCATGTATTTAAAAAAATCAAGTTTTTTGATATATGACGCTGTTGAAAGGAGTGTCCGCATCCGTAGTGTAATGGTCAGTACGCTCGGCTATCGTTCTGGAGGACCCGGGTTCGATTCCCAGGGGGGGTAAAAATAAATTTGAGTGATTTTTCACTGTAATATTTATTCAATATTACCCTGGACTGGTACCGGAAGCGGAGGGGTGATCACCTTTCCTTCATGTGTAAACGATCAAGATAACACTGCGTTCATATGACGCAGTGCCCTATGCACCATTGGGGTGCGGATAAGGGTTTTATTATTAATATTTATTCAATATTACCCTGGACTGGTACCTGAAGCGGAGGGCTGATCACCTTTCCTTCGTGTGTAAACGATCATGATAACACTGTGTTCATATGAAGCAGTGCCCTATGCACCATTGGGGTGCGGATAAGGGTTTTATTATTATTATTATTATTATGAAAGGAGTGAGCGATATGTACTTCACATGAACAAATTGAAAATACCTTCCTGTCGAACTCTCTAGCCACGTTGGGAGAGAATAGGAGTTGGCAGATGTATCCAATCGTCAAAAGTATACAGACTCCAAGTTTGGTGAAGAACAATGTTACCAGCGTACATTCCTCATAGGACTCCTTGGAAGTATCCATGGTGGACCAGTCGGTCACTTCTAGTCTTTCGTTCTTTATCTGTAATGAACATAAACAGCCATATCATATCTGTAATGAAGCCAAGCTAGCGGATCACACTAATGTATGGAAGCGAAACATGGAACTGGCAAAGGAAGGATGAAAGCAGAGTGAACGCTGTTGAAATGCGCTCCCTCAGACGAATGTGTCGAAAATCATTGTATAACAGAATTGAAAACGAAGATATAAGAAAGGAATGTAAGGCTGAACGAGGAATAATTGAAAAGATTAGGAAGAGTTCTTTGCGGTGGTATGTGGAGCGAATGGATAGCGAGAGAATGACTAAGAAAATATATGTGGCGAATGTGAGAGGGAAAACAGAACAAGGACGACCGAAAAAGACTTGGCACGATCAGATCAATCAGAACCTAAAATCTGGCGGTGTCAAAAGTCTGCGCAATCGGAGGGTATGTACATATGACTAGATGTATGGATGTGAAGGAGGCGAGGAATGTATGTCAGGACAGAAGAGTGTGGCGTTCCATCCTCTCAGCCTACCCCTGCGGAAAAACGGTGTGATTGCAGTTGTAGTAGTAGTAGTAACATAAACAAAGATCAACAAACTGAACAAATGAAAATATATAAATTACAATACAAGGATCTGATGGATCTTTGTCAGACGGGAGGAATATCTAATTTAACATACTCAACCTATAAAGGATAGTATTAGTTTCGTTTTGTGTTTATAACAGTCGATATAATTAATATTTTCATTCATCATTTTCTTTTGGAAAATTCGCCTTCGAAAAAACGTAATTTTCGTAAGTTGGCAATGAATGACGTCACAGAAACGATGGAGTTATTTTAATATTGGTAACATTGCTAAAATATTGGCGGCTCTATTTGTTGATAATGTCTATGGTACAAGATCGTTTTTAAAGTTTAAAAATAAAACGAAATGTATTAAAAATAAATATCAAGCCACTTATTGAACTTTTTACTGTGCAACAGATCTTTTAAGGTAAAACCTGAATGTTTTTTCTCAATTCGAAAAATATTTAGTATATTTAAAAAAAATAATTAAACAATACCTTTTCTTCAAAATGCAAAAAGAAATCTTTCTGCCCTGCCCTATAGCGGGTAAATATTAAGTAAAAAATATGTCGCTTTCGCTGGGACTTACATGTACATTTTCTGGGCATTCCGAAAACGTGCACAACTGAAAATTGGCGATTTTTTATTTATGACGTTGTTGAAAGGAGTGAGCGATATGTATAAATATACACTTTTGGTAAGTGTGGGTAAAAAAAATTGTGCTTGAACTTAGTACTTACCTAATTTTATGTTTGTTTCGTACGTCATTATTATTGTAATGAATGCAGATTAAATATATTTTGTGACATACATTAGTACCAAATGGTACCATGAACCAAAATATCGTATATATTAATTAACATATTTAATAAGTAAATATGTGTAAATAATAATAAAAAATATTGTTTTAACCGAAACATCTCTTTTAACCCTTTGGTTAACCCTTTGAGGACAGAATAAAAAATATTTTAATTTTCTAGAAATTATTTACAAATAAGTATAAATTTTACTGAAAAAAGTGCACACAGATTGATACAATATTTATCCCTCAACAAAATTAAAAATACACATTTTGTGCATGGTGGTTAGCAACAAAGACCATGTTTTACAAAGTATAAATAAAATCATTTGTTCATGAAAATATGAGGTAATATATAACACTACTGATTTTTAGTATTATTGTGACTATAACTCATATTATTTTTTGACATCTCATCAAAGATGAAGAAGAATATGGAAGTCTGGGCATTTACGGGGCTTACGACCGTCATAGGCTGGTTTAAGTGATCACTTTATACACGTGTAACATTCACCAATTCTACCCATTATTGACAACCACACTACTCAAATCCAGGATTCGGATCTCATATACTAACATAAGAGTTTCTGCTTAGTAAAAAGTTTCTTTACATCTCACCAATAGATGTCTCTAGTGAAGTTCTAGTGGTTCATGAACAAGGTTTCTAAATTGGTTCATATATATAGAACTTCCAAGAATTTGAGTAGTGTGGTTGTCAATAATGGGTAGAATTGGTGAATGTTACACGTGTATAAAGTGATCACTTAAACCAGCCTATGACGGTCGTATGCCCCGTAAATGCCCAGACTTCCATATTCTTCTTCATCTTTGATGAGATGTCAAAAAATAATATGAAAATAACTCCTGTAATTGGAGATAATCCAGATTTTGTGAACAAGTATTTGGACACACTCAAAATGTTGTAAACTATAACTCATTATGTTTATTTCGTTCAATGACCTCACAAAATTGAAAAACTTAAATACAGATAACCTATAAACATCCCGACGTCTACACATCGCCACAATAAATAGTCTGAAATAAGCTCCAAGGCAACGATACCAACATGAAATCTATACAAGCACTATTTCTGTTACATAGGCAACACATATTGCACTATGGTTTTAACTAGAAACCTGTAGGCACTTAGACAATTTATTTTAAATTTGTGGTTAGCAGCAGTAACCAGTTGTCCTGAAAGAGTTAGCCGCACTTTGAGGGCTACTATGCCCGAAAAACCACGATTTAAATATAAATAATTCAAAAGTGGGCAGGACATATTGCAAGACAGGACCCCACAGGATGGACCCCAAGAATTCTACGATGGAGACCTTGGGAGAACAAAAGAGGTGTCGGAAGACCCCAAAAGAGATGGTCCGACGACATAGTCGCTGTGGGGGGTAGAAACTGGCTGCAAGCAGCAACCGACCGGAAGAAATGGAAAAAGGAAGAGGTCTATATCCAGCAGTGGAGGTCAGAGGGCTCATGAAGAAGAAGGAGAAAAATTAAAAAGTAAATTATGTTCGATAATTTGCTCACTCCTTTCAACAACGCCATATATAAAAAATCGTCAATTTTCAGATGTGCATGTTTTCGGAATGCCCAAAAATATGTACTATATCCCAGCAAAAGCGGCATATTTTAAGCTTAATATTTACCCACTACAAGGCAGAAAGCATTGTTTTTGCATTTTGAAAAAAAGGTATTGTTTTATTTATTTTTTAAACATACAAAATATTTTTCAAATGGAGAAAAAATTCAGGTTTTACCTAAAAATATCTGTTGCGCAGTAAAAAGTTTAATAAGTGGCTTGATATTTATTTTTAATACATTTTATTATATTTTTAAACTTTAAAAACGATCTCCTGAAAAATCAAGTTTTTTGATGTATGACGTTGTTGAAAGGAGTGAGCAAATTTATAAACATCCTGTGTCATTATTTTATCTGGTGCGACGAAAATATCTCTCGGATTTTATTCAACCAAATGTGTGTAACGTTGTATTTTTTTTTTAACTAAACGACTAACAAGTGAATGCCCCCAAAGTGAACAAATCCACTTGTCTGGGAGAATTCGCCACTGTTTTTCAGGCTGAAATGAGCGCAGTCATGGAGTGCTTCCACATGAACCTATACCGATCACACTATAACAAAACGATCTACATCCTCTCGGACAGCCAAACTCCTTCTAACCCAATGGTGCATAGGGCACTGCATCGTAGTGACGCAGTGTTATCTTGATCGTTAATTGCATGAAGGCAAGGTGATCAGCCTTGCGCTTCTTGTAATAAATATGAGAGTGAAAATCGGCCATATTTATTTTGACCCCACTGGGAATCGAACCCGGGACCTCCAGCACGGTAGCCAAAAGCGCTGACCACTGCGCTACGGAGGTGGACATATACTTATATGATAATATGTGACTAAAATAAAAATAATAATGATAATGAAAAAAATAACTCATGAGTTAACAACGATCAAGATAACACTGCGTTTATATGATGCAGTGCCCTATGCACCATCGCGTGCGGATAAGGGTTTGAAGAAGAAGAATAAGAATATCTGGTCAACGAAGGTTGATAGAAACGAAATAGATCGTGTCATTCAGCCATGTCATCCGTGACTGCATAACAGAGTCGGAATAGTCTGCGGGTAGTAATGAAGAAGCGAAGATTGTTTGCAAAGACAGATTGGTGTGGCGTTCTATCATCTCTGCCTACCTCTTCGGGAAGCGGCGTGATGGTTAGTTAGTTAGTTAGACTAAAAATATATATTTTTCAAAAAGGTTTTATTAAAATGCGCCCTCAGGACGGGAAAACCCAGTAAGGACACATTACATAAAAAAAAAACTAACTAACCATCACGCCGCTTCCCCGCAGGGGTAGGCAGAGAGAATAGAGCGCCACACCACTCTGTCCTTGCAAACATTCTTCGCCTCTTCCACGTTCATGCATCTCCTCGGCGGGTATGTATCATACCCGCCGATTGTTACGACTCCTAACCTGACCACTTTCAAGTAATTGGCATACCTGATCGTGCCATGTTTTTCTCGGTCTTCCTCTGCTTCTTTTCCCACTAACATTCGCCACATAAATTTGTTTTACCGTTCTTTCCTCACTCATTCGTTCTACATGTCCAAACCATCTCAACACACCTTTCTTAATTTTATCGATAATACTTATCTCAGCTTTGCATTCCTTCCTTATTTCACTATTCGCACATCTATCATACATCGTTTTGTCGCACATTCTTCTGAGAGATCGCATTTCGACTGCATTCAGTCTACTTTCATCCTTCTTTTGCCAACTCCATGTTTCACTTCCATACATTAGAGTTGGTACCAGGACTCCGTTGTGCACTGCCAGTTTAGCTTCCGCTGATAGGTTTTTATTTGCTATAACTGATTTCAGTGCACCATTCACTTTGTTCCCAGCATTCACTCTCCGTTCTATGTCTTTATCAATCTTTCCATCCCTAGAAAACATACTACCCAAATACACGAAATCATCTACCTGTTCCAAAATCTCTCCGTTTACCAATATTTCACATTCAGATCTGCATTCTTCTCTTTCAAAAACCATAATCTTGGATTTGCTAACATTCATCAATAAATCACTTTCCTTGCACACATTATACACTTTTGTCACCAACGCCTGCAGGTCTTCTCTGCTATCAGCAAGAAGAACAGCATCAATAAATATTTATCTTCATATATTGTGCGTTGTATTAAAACGCAAGTCTAATAGTTTTATTTCTTGATTTTTTTCCGCAGAAAAATATATATTTTTTTAAAGTTTAAATAGTTTTATTTTGATTAATAGAAAAGTCGTACCTTTTTGCAATCGCTTTCATTCGTCGAATTTACATAGGATGTATTTTCTCGAATGCCATTATTCGTTTTCCTATGCACAAGGGATCCATTCTCCATGTGTAAAACTTTGCCATTTCCATTTAAAGTATTCTCTTGCTTCATATTTACTTTTCAATGTTCCCGATATAAAGTATGTATAATCTGCTTGCAGCCGATCACAACACCACATTAAAACTATGAATTTGTTATAAATATTTCGTCAACATATGCTCGCCACACGTTTCGTTATGAACGGGACAGCGGAATTCGTATTTCAAAACCATTTTTTAATTATTGTTCTTTATCATATAATTTATTTCTCGGACCCTCTCCCCCTCCATCTTGCTCAATCCTTTTTATTCATTTATTATCTTATTACATTAATTAATATATAATACTAAATTGGTACATAATTAATGCTTCTCAAAACTGACGTAAAGCCGCCATCTTGGTTTTTCTCTGTCGCACGCTGTTTTACCGGCGGAACATTTTTTGAATTCAAAAATGAAAGGAATACATTTCTTTATAAATATAGTTAAGTATCTTCTTCTATGGTCTCAATCTTGTGGGTCTGTTTGCAGCAACAAATGACGCCTCCTTCTTCATTCCAGTCTATTATGAGCCACCCTTTTCAGCTCCTCATACTTTGAACAGCCTATATTCTCGTATAAGTCGCCAAGATACAATAAATTATATACGAAATTACAAATTTTAACCAAGTAGATAAAGCGGAGGATTATACAAGGAAGAGTATTTTCCTTTTGAAGTCGCTGCAGTGGTTACGCTTTCCCGAAAGGGTAGAATATAATCTGTATCTTATATTCCATACATAATATGGCTCCAGAGAATATATATATATATATATATATATATATATATATATATATATATATATATATATATATATATATATATATATATATATATATATATATATATATATATATATATATATATATATATATATATATATATATATATATATATATATATATATATATATATATATATATATATATATATATATATATATATATATATATATATATATATATATATATATATATATATATATATATATATATATATATATATATATATTTAGATATATATATATATATATAAATATATAGAACATTTTCGTTGCATAGAAATATGGTTCACCTTATATTACATACGTAACCATTGACGCACGTTCTTTCTTATTTACAATCCACGGTCATAATATAGATATTCTCTTTTTTTACAAATGTAACAAGGAAAATCAACATCATTATCTACACCAGTGATTCTGAACCTTTTTGAAGTCAGGGAGCACATCATTAGGAATGTTTGCGGCACACCAAAACTAAACATCCAAAAAAACATACAAAGTTAACTTATATTAAAGATAAAACTGATTATTTTATTATGGACAAGTTAAAATTACATTAATTTTAAAAAAACACATGAAAACGTAAATACTCCAATGAAACTTTTTGCGTCTTTTATTTAATATAACACCCGAGCTTGCCGGCTTTAAAAATTTCAGCGATATCAGGTCTAATATTTGATATGGCTGCTTTAATTTCGTCTTCTTTTGCGTTTCTTCGTTTTCATCATGGTTAACCTTCTCTTCCCGGTGTTGTGTACCTAGTACACATTGCTTCTAATAACAATAAAGGTTAAGAACCACTGATCTACACGTTAGGCTTATTCCTACGTACGTTCGACGTTTAACGTTAAACAAGGTTAAGGTTTCACGTAAACTAAGGTTATTTTTTGATTTATTCGTAATTTCATGTTTATACAGACATTCATATATTTAAAATTTTTAAAACATAAACAAACTAATACTGAAACTGAATACAGTAAAACCTCGATAAGTAGGACCTCCATTTAACGAACTTCAGATATAACGAAAAATCCGGTGAAATATAAAATATTGAAAACGTCCTGTTAATATTATGCTTACTTTTTATTTGACTTCTCGATAAAGGATGAAGAAGACTATGGAAGTCTGGGCATTTACAGGGCTTACGACCGTCATTCTTCTTCTTTCTTCTTCTGACCCTTATCCGCACCGTGCATAGGGCACTGCATCGTTTTGACGCAGTTTTATTTTGATCGTGAATAAACAGAAAAAAATGCTTTGTTTTATTTCTTTTGGAATGCCCTCTCTTTTTTTCTGTGTCTCCCACGCAAAATTTATATTTTTATTTATTTCATTTGTGAAGTTTCACTTTTATCACTGCAATTTTGGCTATCTTTTAAAGAATTTTCCAGTACCTACCTCTTATCGATAAAATAAATACAATAAACCATTTTTTTACAATTTATTTCAATATAATTTTCAGGTAGTTTGCAATGTTTTGGGGTCTACAATACATCGGTGTACGATATCGCTCACTCCTTTCAACAACGTCATATATAAAAAAAAATCATCAATTTTCAGTTGTGCATGTTTTTGGAATGCCTAGAAAATGTGCTATATCCCAGCAAAAGCGGGATATTTTAAACTTAATATTAACCTGCTTTAGGGCAGAAAGTGTTGTTTTTGCATTTTGAAGAAAAGTTATTGTTTAATTATTTATTAATTATTGTTTAATATGTTTCAAATGGACAAAAAACATTCAAGTTTTACCTAAAAAGATTTGTTGCACAGTAAAAAGTTCAATAAGTGGCTTGATTTTTATTTTTAATACATTTCATTATATTTTTAAACTTTAAAAACGATCTCCTGAAAAATCAAGTTTGTTTATAAATGACGTTGTTAAAAGGAGTGAGTGATATGTGTTTTAAATTATGTAAAAACGAGATAAACATACGTTAGATGTAAAAAATGTTTATTCCCATAAGACATGGTGGATTTTTTTTTATAGCTAAGCAGCGGGTCTTGGCTCGGCGTGTTCCACGGTGTACGCTTCAGCAATTTCGTTGAACTTTTCGCGATCGTTCAAGAAAGCCTCGGCTACGTCAGCCCGGAGGGGATGGTCCGGTTCAGGGTCGTCGATCATCGCCACCAAGGTATGGATAACTAAAAGTAAACAAGTTCATCTTTGAGATTCTTTACAATAACAAAATGCAACATCAAACAGTTCCAACAAAACTACAAATATTTGGGAACCAAATATTTCAATTACCTTCCTATGAGCGCTTGTGCACTATACGGAATTTTGCCGTCCGGCAGTCAGGTTTTGAAAAATCAAAGCGATTACGACAGTTTAGCGTGATTGAATTCACGCGCAACGTGTTGACGCACCGATCCGAAGAAAGATGGACAAAAGCACAAGCCAATCCAAGCCAATCATCCGTTTTATATGCTAACTGAAGTGCCGGTTGGTAAAATTCCGTGTAGTGCATACGGTGCGCGTGAATACGATCACGTTAAACTGTCGTAGTCGCTTTTATTTGAAGAACCGGACTGCCGGACAGTAAAATTCCATGTAGTGCACGAGCGCTCGATAGGTATTTTTTTTAATATAAAATGTCCATTATTCGGGCAAAAATAATACAAAAATGTGTTTTTTTTTATTCAAAATTTGAAAAGTGGATATATTATTTAACCTAATAATAAATAATTTATTCTTTATAATTAATTGTTAATTAAACATGATCAAACATTTATAATTCATTGTTTATTATTTATTATTTACTACCTACTACCTACTACCTACTGCCTACTGCCTACTGCCTACTGCCTACTGCCTACTGCCTACTGCCTACTGCCTACTGCCTACTGCCTACTGCCTACTGCCTACTGCCTACTGCCTACTGCCTACTGCCTACTGCCTACTGCCTACTGCCTACTGCCTACTGCCTACTGCTTACTACTTACTACTTATTGTTAACTATTTACTGACTGTTTACTGTTTGCTGTTTACTGTTAACTATTTACTGTTTATTGTTTATTTTTTATTTTTTTCCGACAAACTTGTATTACTGTGCTGTTGTCGATGTACTATTGCGCCGGGGTACTTAGCGCTTAGTTTACGGGATAATACATATCGCTTACTCCTTTCAAGAACGTCATAAATCAAAAAACTTGATTTTTCAGGAGAACGTTTTTAAAGTTTAATAATATAGTACAATGTTTTAAAAATAAATATCAAGCCACTTATTGAACTTTTTACTGTGCAACATATCTTTTTAGGTAAAATCTGAAGATTTTTTCTCTATTTGAAAAATATTTAGTATATTTAAAAAAATAATTAAACAATACCTTTTCTTCAAAATGCAAAAACAACACATTCTGCACTGTAGCGGTTAAATATTAAGTTGAAAATATGCCGCTTTTGCTGGGATATAGTACATTTTTTGGGCATTCCGAAAATATGCACAACTGAAAATTGTCGATTTTTGATTTATGACGTTCTTGA
Organism: Brachycentrus maculatus; assembly: GCF_059751285.1. Lineage (NCBI taxonomy): Eukaryota > Metazoa > Arthropoda > Insecta > Trichoptera > Brachycentridae > Brachycentrus > Brachycentrus maculatus. The sequence continues at coordinate 522,880 of NW_028281392.1, read as the reverse complement.
AAGGAGTGAGCGATATGACAGTTGTATTAATAAGGAGTGAGAGTTACTATGTTCAGTGGTGGTGGCCGGCTTCCAGTTCTCCGGCAATATGAGGGGAATGCACACTTTGCCCTCCTCGTCGATGTTTGGGTGGTAGATCTTGGTCTGGAAGGCGATGGTGGGGGGTTCGAAGGGATATTCGGCGGGGAAGTTGATCTGTACGCGGAATGCTCCCTTGTTGTAAGGAATGTTATCCTGAAAGTTGACAAATAAATTGATATATTAGAAACATTATGAAATAAAACGCAAACCCTGTTTTAAACCACTTTTATATTTGGTGCTTTATCCCAACCGATTTCGACAAGCGCCTTGATATTTTCAGGGATGGAACTTATGCTCCCTTGTTGTAAGGAATGTTATCCTAAAAGTTGATAAATAAATTCATATATTATAAACTTTATGAAATAAAATTCAAACCCTGTTTTAAACCACTTTTATTTTTGGTACTTTGCACCTTGCCATCTTCAGGGATGAAATTCTCCCTTGTTGTATGGAATGTTATCCTAAATGTTGACAAACAAATTGACATTTTATAAACTTTATGAAATAAAACGCAAACCCTGCCACTTTTATTTTTGGTACTTTATTTCAACCGATTTTGACAAGCACCTTGACATCTTCGGGGATGGAACTTATCCATCTCTGAAGTCGGCAAGGTTCTTGTTGAAACCGGTTTGAAAAAAGTACTTACAAAAATAAAAGTGATTTAAAACAGGATATGAGTTTTTTTAACTCGACACTGGCTAGAACACTCTAGAAGCCATTTAAAAAAAAGAAGAAGAGTTTTATTTTATAAAGTTTACAAAATGTGCCACAATGCATCATCAAAAAACATTCAAGATAATGCTTGTATATATAATTTGTACTATTTACATAAATACATTTAGCAAAATTGAGAAAAATGCTTAGAATTTAAGAAATGCGTCACTATTTTTTGTGGCTATTTGCATTTTATTTTTGCCAAATAATTTAATTGCTTATATTTAATCCAAACCTTGAGGTGGTGTGCGTAAGCATAAAATAGAATGAACCAATAACGTAATATAAATGATTTAAAGAAATTGTAAAACAAAATTCAAATAAAAATTATTTTAAAGGATCATAACATATTGATGCGATATTCTTTGGTTTTTGGCGGTGCGTATTTCATTATTTTGACAGTTGAAAAACACAGTAAAATCTCCCTTCTTATGTTTGGAATTCAATTTTGTTCAAAATTTAAAATTTAAAATAAACGCGCTCTCTTCGATGAACGCATGAATAAATTGTACCTACCTAGGTATGTAAGGCGGTATAGGTACGCATATTCAAATTTATCAATCAGGACACATATTTATACTACAGTGAAACCTCTATATATCGTTCCTCGAATAATCGTTTTCCCGGATGTGTCGTTTATTTCTTCTATCCCAACTTAATTTCATACTAAAGTAAACCGCATCGATCGTTTCTCCATCACCATTTATTGGATTTATCGTTCGAATTACGCTGCATATTTGATACATTTTGTCTGTTTTTTTTACATTATTTCCAATTTTCTTACATTCAACGGCAACGTATGGGATAGAAACTATCGAAAGCTTGTGTAACCAATAGCAGGAGAGATCGATATTGATGAAAAGGAGCCGCTGCCTGTACCTGCATTTCCAGAAGCGTGCACACTCTTTGAAAGAAAACTTTCTATAACGCACATTCAATAACCGATGCTGAAAAAATACTATTTGCAAAACCGAAAATATACTATTGACTTACGAAAATACAACAGTTAAAAAACAAAAGTTTTTTTTAAAATTCTATTCAGGTTTGTATTTTTTTTAAATAAATACATTTGCATCTGAAACATGTCGCTCACTCCTTTCAAGAACGTCATAAATCAAAAAACTTGATTTTTCAGGAGAACGTTTTTAAAGTTTTAAAATATAATACAATGTATTACAAATAAATATCAAGACACTTATTGAACTTTTTACTGTGCAACAGATCTTTTTAGGAAAACCTGAAGGTTTTTTCTCCATTTGAAAAATATTTAGGATATTAAAAAAATAATCAAACAATACCTTTTCTTCAAAATTCAAAAACAACACTTTCTGCCCTGTAGCGGGTAAATATTAAGTTTAAAATATGCCTCTTTTGCCGGGATATAGTACATTTTCTGGGCATTTCGAAAACATGCACAACTGAAAATTGACGATTTTGATTTATGACGTTCTTGAAAGGAGTGAGCGATGTATTCTTCTTAGAATTTTAGCTTACGAATGGTTATGCAGATTGGGAGGACGGTCTCTTTACTCGGTCGCATCTATTTGCGTATTGACCTCTTAATCCCGCATTCATTGTTTCCCGGCATTCATAGTTTTTTTTAATAGGTCCCTTTAAAAACGATAGATAGAGGTTTCACTGTATTTGAATTCGGAACAAAAACCTGACAAATAAACCAAGCGAGATTCGTCTGTGTTTCCAAATATCAAAATGGAGGAAGAAAATCGTCATTATGTGAAAATAGTTTTACGCATATTTTTTATTCCTGTTTCCGTTTTGGCTCTCGTTTTTTTACAGAAACAACCGCGGGCATTTACACAATAACTCTTGTTAGTTTCATCGCGATCGGTTAAATAGTATAGGAGGTGTATATGCATTCGAAGGTATAGAAGATATCGCTCACTCCTTTCAAGAACGTCAGAAATCAAAACTCATCAATTTTCAGTTGTGCATGTTTTCGGAATGCCTAGAAAATGTACCATATCCTAGCAAAAGCGGCATATTTTTAACTTAATATTTACCCGCTACAGGACAGAAAGTGTTGTTTTTTGCATTTTGAAGAAAAGGTAATGTTTAATTTTTTTTTTTAATAAACTGAATATTTTTCTAATGGAGAAATAACATTTAAGTTTTACCTAAAAAGATATGTTGCACAATAAAAAGTTCAATAAGTGGCTTGATATTTATTTTTAATACATTGTATTATATTTTTAAACTTTAAAAACGTTTTCTCGAAAAATCAAGTTTTTTGATTTATGACGTTCTTGAAAGCAGTGAGTGATATGTAGGTACTTACGGGTACAATAAGTCCTCGCCATTGAAACAAGTTGTCTTCATCCACTTCAATATTTCGGAACACCGTTTCCTCGGACTCTCTGACTTGAATGAGCTCCTGAAAAGTACGTGTAAAAAAAGATGAAAGTCTGTAAAATTACCCTTTACACAATATTTTATTTATCCACACAAATTGTATACATTTATTAAAAAGCACAATGATAAACATATTTAAAATATATTTTTACAGAGATCCACCAAGCCACCTTGTGTGTCTTGTGGGTGGAGTAATTGTTACATATATTTTTTATTGTTTCGTTTTATTTTATTTTAACCTGATATACACAGAAAAAAATTTAAAAAAAATTCAAAATATAAACTATTATACAATTTTCATAGAATCAACTCTTGATAATTTACCCATTCCTTTATTTTGCCTTTGTTCCATGTTTTATTTTGACCTCTAACCTCCGTCGGAAACAAATTTAAAATATTCGAACGATATGTTGACGTATTCGACTCCCTTATTTACTTTCAAGTATTGGGACTATCAAACCTTTGTTGTGGGTAAATCGTGTATCATGGTTGTGTACTAGAGATTTCGATATTTTTGTCTAGTTTGTTGTTCAACGATGATACTCATCCACAATATCCCACGTACCGGAAGTAACTTGATGTTTTAACTATACTGATATATATATATATATATATATATATATATATATATATATATATATATATATATATATATATATATATATATATATATATATATATATATATATATATATATATATATATATATATATATATATATATATATATATATATATATATATATATATATATATATATATATATATATATATATATATATATATATATATATATATATATATATATATATATATATATATATATATATATATATATATATATATATATAAAAACATAAAACTAAATGTTTATATATCAAGTTTGGATTGTCCCTTTGATTGTTTGTATGACTGGGTACATTTTTTTTTATTATTGTGGTATTTAAATATTTGGCGGTTAGGTTAGGTTTTTCCTGGAGACAGTTTGTGGACTCCATATGCTCCACATAGGGAGCGGATATGGTTTAAGAGGTTAGGTATTTTTCTCTTGCCCTATGGCCAGGTATTTCGGGTGTCTTTTTGTGTATGAACAAATCAGTTGCAGGTGAACAAATCAGGGATGATAGAGACCACATTCATTTATGCTTCACAAAAGGCAGCAGTTCCAAGGATTTGGGTGTAAATGTCCAGACACCTGTCCAGACATATGCAAGCATATAAAATGATCACTTAGCCAGCCAAATGCCACATCTTCATCTTTTTTCGTATGAAAACGTAGTCGTACAGGAGAAAGTGACAACTAACAAAACGTAAAATGTTCAGGAGGGCCATTTAAGTCACTTTTGCTTGGCAAGAAAGTAAACATCAATGCAGTAAGTTAATATATTATATACAACATTTTGAGTGTTTCCAAATACTTTTTCACTAATCTGGATTAAATTATCTGGTCAAATTATAAGCTAAAATGATAAAAAATGATAATGATATTTACTGGCGTTTCTCATGTGTGTGCTTATAATCCAGGATTCGGACCTCACACACTAACAAAAGAGTTTCTGCTCAATTAAAAGCTTCTTTTCATCTCACCAATAGATGTCTCTAGTGAAGTTCTAGTGATTCAAGAAGAATGTTTCAAAATTGGTACATATATCGTACTACTGGTTCATATAGAACTTCCAAGAATTTGAGTAGTGTAGTTGTTAGTACAGTAATGGGTAGAATTGGTGAATGTTACACGTGTGTAAAGTGATCTCTTAAACCAGCCTATTACGGCCTTCAGTCCCGTAAATGCCCCGACTTCCATATCAATATATTATACTTCCAAGTTTAAAACCCTTTGGGATTTTTTCAGGGTAATATTGAGCTAGTAAGATATCAAATAGTCAATGATCGCGTTTTTGTAAAAAATGCACTTGGTCATTTTCTCCTGTATGACTACGATTATACATAATATAGGAAGAATTACATTTGCATTTTGTTTATTTCATTTGCAAAGTAAACTTGGATTTGAAGTGGAGAGATAACAAAATGCCTATCGTAAAAATAATGCATAATTCGCGAAATTATTAGGCATATCGGTAACTAAGTGTCCCACCTTAAAATTTAAAAATAAAAATACACATAGATAACGACACCGACAACTATATTACATTTATTGGAAATAATACGTTATCAGACACACGTCTACATTAGATATAAACATTATTATCGCCAAAATTAATTCCTTTTTTTACACCTAGTATAATCGCATTTCCATAATAGTGTCGCCTACTTTCGAAATCCGCCAGATCCAATTTTTTTAAGATTTTAAAATAAATACTCTATCGGAATGCCAATTGTGAGTTTTATTGTTTAAAATATTTATATAGGTACTTGAAAATCCTGCTAAAAAATTCTTAAAAACAGCGTTGTATTTCAAATTCCGCTATATTCATGGAACTTGCCTTCTGACCCATATCGGCCAATCAGAGAGCGGGGATATGTCAAAAATTAAGATGACATAATTATCAGTTTGCGTCTCGTGTTTTTTTTTTTAAATACAACATGGAAAAATTCTCTATTTCAAAATAGTTTATCCAAAAATAGAGAAATATTTTTAACATAAATGTCACCCGGAGAATTTAGCATTTTTCGTAAAATCGACTAACATGGATCTGGCGGATTTTTAAAGTAGGCGACACAATTTTAAGATCAGACTCATACAGAAGACCTGGGGAGAATTTTCTGAATTGAGGGTTCTTACCCTCAATTCAGTCTGGCATATGATTGTACGAACGTACATAACGTAGAAGAAGTGGAGCTTATTGAAGAAGACCAAGAAGAGCTGACAACTGAAGAGCTCCAAGCACTTCTAGTCCAAGAATATGATAAAGCTCAAAGAGAAGCTTCATCTCACAACGAGGACCATCTGACAATCATTCAATTCAATCCAATTCAATTTATTTCAATTAATATATACATTACAAACTATAAAAAATTTCAATCGATACATTAAAAATACATTAAAATAAAATATATGCAGAAACTATTGCTAAAGGTATAGAAGAATCCCGCTTCGGAAAACTCCTTCAGACACATGGAACAGATCAATACCCAATGAGATATTGTTCAACATAGCGGTAGCTCTTCCTACAGGCATAACCATCGACAGGTTGGTCCTGTGTATAGGAATGTGAAACAATCTATGTCTTAGGTAAGTATCGGGAACATACAGACCAATGTTCCGGATAATTTCAGGATTATCGATCATACCGCGCAACAATCGATAAAAATGCGTAATCAAATACACACTCCTTCTAGTCTCTAAACTATTGTAGCCAAGCATACCCTGGAGAAACTCGGTCGGGTAGAGCCAAGGATAATATCCGTACTCTCTCATGTAGAGATACTTCAGAAACTTATTTTGGACTTTCTCTACCATAAGAGAGTACTTAAGCTCGTGTGGCCCCCAAATCATCGAGCCACTCTCGAGTCTACTTCGCACCAAGGAGTTATAAAGAGTTCTCAGCACGCATCTGACTTCTGACAATCAAAGCGACCAATCTCATAGCTCCCATCGAGGACATCTTGGTCAGATGGTGATAGGTTCTGGACATCACCAACACTCACTATCCAAACTCAGCTGAGGCCGACAGTATCAACCATCTCTACAATGACACTCTTGCCCGATATTTCCGGCCGGTATTGAAGAAGAGAAAAAAATGGACAATTTTGGAAAGCATTATTTTTGACATCTCATCAAAGATGAAGAAGAATATGGAAGTCTGGGCATTTACGGGGCTGACGACCGTCATAGGCTGGTTTAAGTGATCACTTTACACACGTGTAACATTCACCAATTCTACCCATTATTGACAAACACACTACTCAAATTCTTGGATGTTCTATATATATGAAGCAAGTTTGAAACATTCTTCTTGAATAACTAGAACTTCACTAGAGACATCTATTGGTGAGATGAAAAGAAGCTTTTTAATTAGCAGAAACTCTTTTATTATTTTTTTGAAAATAACTCCTGTAATTGGAGATATTCTAGATTTTGTGCACAAGTATTTGGACACACTCTGTTAATATTAGAAATGTTTAAGAAGGCAGCAGACAAGAAGCAAAGGATGTAACAAGAGGGTTTGATTCTGTAAGCCTCGAAGACTCCTAAATCTGAGTTTGGCTTAAACAAAGAAAAAAAAGCGATTATGTCTTTTTATGTTCAGTACCATGTTTTTCCTTTAAAAAAAAAAAGAGAAACATTTGTGTTTTTTATTATTTACACAAATATTTCAATTTCATGCTATTTCTGTGAGCCTAAGCAGCTCATTATTTGAAATAGGTATCAAATTGTGGTAAAGTGGGTTCGAACCGAGAAACTCTGACTTAAGAGTCCGCGACACTAACCACGGTACCACAACCCGACACTATGCTACATTTTATGCTACATTGTTATGGAAAAACTCGTTTCATTTAACGAACTTGCTCCTTGAACGAATTAAGTACGTTGTACGAGGCATCGCTGCATGTAACAAAAAGAGTAACGAAACAGTACGTATTTACAATCCTGTTGAAATTCGACCTCGTAACGAAAAGTCCATGCATAAAAAGGAGATCAGGGTGCGACTACAATGTCGCAATGTGTCATTTGCTTCAACACTGGATTGTTTTTTCAGTTATAAAATGAAAAAAACCTTTTTTACTCATTATGTTTTTTGATACATAAAAATTTTTTAAATCATAAATTTATTCATCGATCAAATACATTCTACATTCTAACCCTGTTAAGGGGATACAACGCAACACAGAATTCAATCACCAGCCGTCCGCCGTACAGGTAACACGTCGATTTTTTAAAAATAATGTATTATGGATATTTTTTAAAAATATATACAGAAAAATATTTATTTTATTTTTAAACTCCTAACCTTTGTTTTTTTAGGGATAAATTTTACTATTTTTATTTTTAACTATACACATACACTTTAATTTTTGAGAGATATCAACTAAATATGATATAAATCCTTGTACATCATAAGCAAGGAAATTTTTCTCAGGTAACTAACAAATTAAAAAAAAATAAAAAAACACTCCAAACCTTTCGATAACTTTGGACGCGTTTTCGCGTGCGGATTTTTTAGAATATATGTTTATTGAAAAAAAAAATTGTTTCAAAAACTGTTTTCTTTTCAAAACTATAGAATTATTTCGAAGAAAAAATTATTTTTTCAATGCAAAAACTGTTTTCAGAAAAAAATCGTCGAAACACGTGTCAACAAAAATACATCAATTGTTACCTAGATTTAGAGAAAATTATGTTTCGACTTTACGAATACTGGGTCTAAAGCATATCGCTCACTCCTTTCAACATCGTCATATTTAAAAAAAAACTTTATTTTTCAGGAGATCGTTTTTAAAGTTTAAAAACATAATAAAATCTTTTAAAAATAAATATCAAGCCACTTATTGAACTTTTTACTGTGCAACAAATCTTTATAGGTAAAACCTGAATGTTGTTTCTCCATTTGAAAAATATTTATTATGTTTAAAAAAATTATTAAACAATACCTTTTCTTCAAAATGCAAAAACAACACTTTCTGCCCTGTAGCGGGTAAATATTAAGTTAAGAATATGCCGCTTTTGCTGGGATATAGTAGATACATTTTCTGGGCATTCCAAAAACACGCACAACTAAAAATTGTCGATTTTTGATATATGACATTGTTGAAAGGAATGAGCGACATATACATTCAACGGGATAATGTGGATGTTGATGTTAAAATTATACTTACTTTCTGAAGTCTTCTGACGGCCGACATTTTGTATATATTGTATGTAGTTGACGATCTGATCACCGCAAGGGACTCACTAATTGAACTTGGAAACAGTCCTGATACTTATTTAGAAAAAAATATTCCTTATCACAGATAAAAAAAGTGAAAATGGTATTGAGATAAAAAAATTTAACTTAAAGTTATAAATTTCTACTGTTATCGCTGTTAGCAATTCACTTTAAAATTGTCGAAATTCAACAGAGATATCGATGTTTCATATATCGCTCACTCCTTTCAAGAACGTCAAAAAACTTGATTTTTCAGGAGAACGTTTTTAAAGTTTAAATATATTATACATTTGTCCGCCTCCGTAGTGTAATGGTCAGCGCGCTCGGCTACCGTTCTGGAGGTCCCGGGTTCGATTCTCAAGGGGGGTAAAAATAAATATAAGTGATTTTTTCACTGTAATATTTATTCAATATTACCATGGACTGGTGCCTGAAGCGGAGGGCTGATCACCTTTCCTTCATAAGTAAAACGATCATGATAACACTGCGTTTATAAGACACAGTGCCCTATGCACCATTGGGGTGCGGATAAGGGTTTTATTATATTATTATTATACATATATTTTAAATGTATTTAAAAAATTAATAATAATTCCTTTTCTTCAAAATGCAAAAACATCACTTTCTGCCATGTAGCGTGCCTCGGCACGGGAACACTCAGTGGGGGCACATTATTGTTATTTGAAATTATGTGTGTAATGAAATATAAATTAATAAGTAATTTAGAAAACGAAAATAAATAGTAATTAACTAAAATGTAGAAAAAAACAAGGGTTATATTTGAAGTTTTTATTATTATTTACATATTATTCATACGGTATCATATGACTTACATGCAGATTATTGTAGATAAATCTAAAACACGACATTCAAACAAAATTTTCTTTCAAAGAAAAACGTTTTTTTACGACATTTAATCATATTTTTTTCGAAGAAAAACTTATTTTTTCAATACGAAATCATGTTTTAAGAAAAAATCAATTACTTAAAATCTTATCTGGATTAAGAGAAAAAAATGCAAGATAAAAATATTATTTTTTGACATCTCATCAAAGATGAAGAAGAATATGGAAGTCTGGGCATTTACGGGGCTTACGACCGTCATAGGCTGGTTTAAGTGATCACTTTACACATATGTAACATTCACCAATTCTACCCATTATTGACAACCACACTACTCGAATTCTTGGAAGTTCTTTATACATATTTGAACTAATTTAGAAACCTTGTTCATGAATCACTAGAACTTCACTAGAGACAAAATGATAGAGGTAAAATGACATATATTTTGACCTCTCATCTTTAATGAGATATCGAAAAAACAATACGAAAAATAACTCCTATATTGGAGATAATCCAGATTTGTGAACAAGTATTTGGACACACTCAAAATGTTCAAATATATATGAACCAATTTAGAAACCTTGTTCATGAATCACTAGAACTTCACTAGAGACATCTATTGGTGAGATGTAAAGAAGCTTTTTTTTTTGATGAGATGTCAAAAAATAATATGAAAATAACTCCTGTAATTGGAGATAATCCAGATTTTATGAACAAGTATTTGGACACACTCATTTGGAAAATGTTCTAAGATTAAAACATTATGATTTTAAACATCCCATTACTTTGGGACGACTTTGTCATAAAATAATATTTTAAGGAACAATCACACAATTTTGTACAGGGAGGCGAAGTCTATTTTCTTCAACTGAAACAGAAATTTACGCGCATTTAGAATTTTCACTTACTGTGTTTTAAAGATGATTTTTGAGCAATTAAAAAAACATCTTAAACTAACTAACTAACCATCACGCCGCTCCCCCACAGGGTACGCATTAATCTTCACAGTAGTTTGTCCGCCTCCGTAATGTAGTGGTCAGCCTGCTTAGCTACCGTTATGGAGGTTCCGGGTTCGATTCCCAGGGGGTACGGTAAAATAAATATTAGTGATTTTTCATTCTAATATTTATTCAATATCACCCTGGACTAGTACCTGAAGCGGAGGGCTAATCACCTTTCTTTCATGTGTTAACGATCAAGATAGCACTGCGTTTATATGATGCAGTGCCCTATGCACCATTGGTTGCGGATAAGGGTTTGAATGAAAATGAATGAATGACCTGTTAAGCTGGTTAAGTGATCACTTTACACACGTGCAACATTCACCAATTCTACACATGATTGACAAACACACTACTTTTTTTTTTTAATTCAATCTCTTGACACATCGCTCACTCCTTTCAAGAACGTCATAAATCAAAAATCGTCAATTCTCAGTTGTGCATGTTTTCGGAATGCCCACAAAATGTACTGTATCATAGCAAAAGCGGCATATTTTTAACATAATCATTCCCCACTGCAAGGCAGAAAGTGTTGTTTTTGCATTTTGAAGAAAAGGTATTGTTTAATTTTTTTATATGCTACATATTTTTAAATGGAGAAAAAACATTCAGGTTTTACTTAAACAGATATGTTGCACAGTAAAAAGTTCAATAAGTGGCTTGATATTTATTTTTAATACTTTGTATTATATTTTAAAACCTTAAAAACGTTCTCCTGAGAAATCAAGTTTTTTGATTTATGACGTTCTTGAAAGGAGTGAGCGACATGGTAAAGGCTTAAAGAAGAAGGAGAAAAATATTGTGAACCAGATATAATTCTGGCAGCGCAATGACTAAATGTGTTTCTCAGTATCCTTGAGGCAGACTGCTTGTTCACTGAGCTTCCAGAACTTGGCTGATCTCGTGCGATCTCTGGCTGCTTCTGAAGGAGGAACTCGCTTGCCTAGGGAGAAATATTCTCCAGTAACGTTGTCCAATGCCCTGGACACGCTGAGCAGGATTTGCGTTTGGGCCCCTTCCCAAGGACTCTGAAAAGGTAATAATAAAAAGATTATTTTTTGACATCTCATCAAAGACGAAGAAGAATATGGAAGTCTGGGCATTTACGGGGCTGAAATGAAATTAAATGAAAAATGAAATTAAAATGTTCTCCAATCAGTGAAAACTCAGGACGAGCCAGAGCACGACCTTGACACATTCTTGCGAATGAAAATTTAAGGTTTTTTCATAAATTGCATTTAAAAAAATAAGTGTAAGTATTTTTTATATTATTTTTAGACATCTCATCAAAGATGAAGAAGAATTTGGAAGTCTGGGCGATTACGGGGTTGACGACCGTCATAGGCTGGTTTCAGTGATCACTTTACACACGTGTAACATTCACCAATTTTCCCATTATTGACAACCACACTACTCAAATTCTTGGAAGTTCTATATATATGAACCAATTTAAAAACCTTGTTCTTGAATCACTAGAACTTCACTAGAGACATCTATTGGTGAGATGTAAAGAAGCTTTTTATTAAGGAGAAACTCTTATATTAGTATGTGAGATCCGAATCCTGGATTATAATCACTCACCTGAGAAACGCCAGAAAATACCATTTTCATTTTTATTATTTAAGCTTATAATTTGACCAGATAATTTATTTACAACATTTTGAGTGTGTCCAAATACTTGTTCACAAAATATGGATTATCTCCAATTACAGGAGTTATTTTCATATTATTTATTTATTATTAAATAATATGAACAAAACTCCTGTAATTGGAGATAATCCAGATTTTGTGAACAAGTATTTGGACACACTCGAAATGCTGTAAATAAAAATATTACATGTTTTAAAAACGTAGATGGATAAGAATATGGAAGTCTGGGTATTTACAGGGCTAATGGCTATTACACTATTAGTGTTATTATGACTATTGTCAACGCGCTCGGCTACCGTTCTGGAGGTACCGGGTTCGATTCCCAGGGGGGTCAAAAAATATAACTGATTTTTCAATATAATATTTATTTAATATAACCCTGGGCTGGTACTGGAAGCAAAGGGCTGATAAACTTATCTTCGTGTGTTGACGATCAAAATAACACTGCGTTTACACGATGCAGTGCCCTATGCACCATTGAGGTGCGGATAAGGGTTTGAATGAAAATGAATGAACGACCTGTTAAGCTGGTTAAGTGATCACTTTACACACGTGCAACAATCACCAATTCTACCCATTATTGACAAACACACTACTTTTTTTGTTAAATTAAAAAATCCCACAAATATTGATCAATCTCTTGACACAGCCATCTATGTTAGATCGAGGAAAGCTTTTATTAAGGAGAGACTCTTTTTATTTGTATGCATGTCCGAATCCTGGATTATATCAACATACTTGAGACCCGCCTAAAAGCATGAATTTTTTTTTTTATGTAGGCTATAATTTGACTAGTTATTTTATTTAGTGTCCAAATACTTGTTCACAAATAATAAAATTATCTTCGTTAAATTTGCTATTGAAACCTGTTAAAACGCAATTCGTTTTTTTTTAACGAAATTTTATATAAATTGTGTTTAATTATTTAAAAAAATATTTTATATATAAGTACATACCATGCCATATATCCAAGTGAAGATATTATACGACCAAGATAAATGGTCCATTCTAAAAATATCAGTATGCACTAATCCTGGGTGTAAACAATTTACTGTTACTCCTGAAAAATAAAACAAAGAAATAAGAAAAATAATAAATAAAAAAATTATCCTTATTAAAATATACCTAAATACTTACTTTTTTTTTTTACAAAAATGTGAGTATTATTAGTATATAACCACTCACCGAGATTTTTATGCCTACCGGTTTCGAGATGTAACTGTCTCTTCGTCAGGACAATCACTACCACAGAATGCAAACAATATTACTCTTACTACCAATATTGTTTGCAGGCTGTGGTAGTGATTGTCCTGACGAAGAGACGGGTACATCTCGAAACCGGTAGACATAATCTCGGTGAGTAGTTTTATACTAATATTACTAACATTTTTGTAAAAAAAATTAACAAGAGACTTCACTAGGGACATCTATTGGTGAGATGAAAAGAAGCTTTTTATTGAGCAGAAACTCTTATATTAGTATGTGATTTCCGAATCCTGGATTAAAAGTTCTAGTGATGCAAGAACAAGGTTTCTAAATTGGCTCAAATATATTTATATATATATATATATATATATATATATATATATATATATATATATATATATATATATATATATATATATATATATATACATATATATATATATATATATGTATATATATATATTTATATATATATATATGTATATATATATATATATATATATAAATATATATAAATATATATATATATATATATATATATATATATATATATATATATATATATATATATATATATATATATATATATATATATATATATATATATATATATATATATATATATATATATATATATATATATATATATATATATATATATATATATATATATATATATATATATATATATATATATATATATATATATATATATATATATATATATATATATATATATATATATATATATATATATATATATATATATATATATATATATATATATATATATATATATATATATATATATATATATATATATATATATATATATATATATATATATACAGTATCTACTCAATGAATTAGGGCCACGCAGAATTTCGCGCAATTTCTCAATTCAAACAGGAATAACTCAGAGAAAACCTTGAATAAAACAACATTGAATTTTATTTACACATGAACACTTTATTACGCTTAAATTATGCATATATTTTCATATAAATATAGTTAGTATTTAGTATTTCCACCTTTGGCAGAAATAACTGCCTCAATTCTTTTTGGCATACTTAAAATGCACTGTTTTATCATGTTTTTTAGTTCTTCGTCTTCTGACCAAATTTTTTGAATATTTTTTTTTAGACAGTCTACTGTCGGATTTGGAAATGAGTATACCTTATTTTTTAACATGCTCCATATCATTTTTTGACAACTCATCGAAGATGAAGAAGAATATGGAAGTCTGGTCAAAATTGGTTCATACATATATAACATCCAAGAATTTGAGTGGTTTGGTTGTCAATAATGGGTAGAATTGGTGAAATCACTTAAACCGACCTATGATGGTCGTCAGCCCCGTAAATGCCCAGACTTCCATATTCTTCTTCATCTTTGATGAGATGTCAAATAATAATATGAAAAATAACTCCTGTAAATGGAGATAATCCAGATTTGGGCACTCAAAATGTTGTAAAAAAAGTTATATTTATTGAAAATGAACAGATCTTTTCCAAGTACTTACCCGTTCCTTTAAGTTTGTCAGCTAGCTCTAGCGTAAAATAGATGTTGGCAAGTTTTGAGTTGCAATACAAAAGAAATAGATTGAGAGGGGTGTTGCTCATATTGGTTTTAGTATCCTCCACGCCCAGTTTGGCGAACTGGTGAAATAATGACGAAACGTTCACGATTCGACTCGGGGTAGACTCCTTCACTTTTCCTGAAAAAAATTATAATAATAAATAATAAAACCCTTATCCGCACCCCAATGGTGCATAGGGCACTGCGTCATATAAACGCAGTCTTATCTTGATCGTTTACACATGAAGGAAAGGTGATCAGCCCTCCGCTTCAGGCACCAGTCCAGGATAATATTGAATAAATATGACAGTGAAAAAATCACTTATATTTATTTTACCCCCCTTGGGAATCGAACCCGGGAACCCGGGACCTCCAGAACAGTAGCCGAGCGTGCTAACCATTACACTACGGAGGCGGACAGAAATAATGAATGTATTAATTAATGTATTATGTTATAAATAAAAATGTAAATATATTAAATGAATAAAAAAAAAGTTATGAGAAAAAATGGTCAGAGAGGAAACGGTTAAGGGAGATACTTTTTCCCATTTTTTTACTCGTTATTAGAGGTTTCACTGTACATTGGCCGTACATACAAATGCTTACCTAGAAGTATATTAGTAAAAAGAAATGGCCCATAATGATTGCTTTGCATAGTTCTCTCTATCCCGTCGTCAGTCAGTTTGGGCGGCTGTCCACTGCACCCGGCGTTATTCAGCAAAATGTCGATACGGTCTTCTTCTTCTAAAATTTCCTTGGCACATAGTCTAACGCTTTCCAGGGAGGCGAAGTCTATTTTCTTCAACTGAAACAGAAATTTACGCGCATTTAGAATTTTCACTGAATGTGTTTTAAAGATGATAAGACGCGTGATAATTTTTGAGCAATTAAAAAAAAAACATCTTTAACTAACTAACTAACTAACTAACCATCACGCCGCTTCCCCGCAGGGTACGCATCAATCTTCACAGTAGTTTGTCCGCCTCCCTAGTGTAATGGTCAGCATGCTCGGCTACCGTTCTGGAGGTCGCGGGTTCGATTCCCAGGGGGGTCAAATAAATATAAGTGATTTTTTCACTCAAATATTTATTCAATATTACCCTGGACTGGTACCTGAAGCAGAGGGCGGATCACCTTTCTTTCTTGTGTTAACGATCAAGATAACACTGCGTTTATATAATGCAGTGCCCTATGCACCATTGGGGTGCGGATAAGGGTTTGAATTAATGTAGTTTGATAAAGGCGAAACAATTGCCACGAATGATATAATCGATAATGCTTATCTCAGCTTTGCATTCCTTCCTTATTTGGCTATTCAAACATCGTTTTGTCACCTATTCTTCTGAGAGATCGCTTTTCGACTGCATTCAGTCTACTTTCATCCCTCTTTTGCCAACTCCATGTTTCACTTCCTTACATTACAGTTGAAACCAGGACTCCGTTGTGAACTGTCGCTGTGTACTGTCTATATAGAGATGTCAAAAAATAATACATATCGCTCACTCCTTTCAAGAACGTCATAAATCAAAATACTTGATTTTTTAGGAGAGCGTTTTTAATGTTAAATATTATAATACAATATATTAAAAATAAATATGAAGCCTCTTTTTGAACTTTTTACTGTGCAACAGATCTTTTTAGGTAAAAGCTGTAAGTTTTTTCTCCATTTGAAAAATATTTAGTATATTTGAAAAAACAATTAAACAATACCTTTTCTTCAAAATGCAAAAACAACACTTTCTGCCCTGTAACGGGTAAATATTAAGTTAAAAATATGCCGCTTTTGCTGGGATATAGTACATTTTCTGGGCATTCCGAAAACATGTGCAACTGAAAATTGTCGATTTTTTATTTATGACGTTCTTGAAAGGAGTGAGCGATATATCAGATTCATTTAACGACTCACCACAAGATTTTGGTTTCCTGTCTCCAAAAGAATAGCCTTCCTAACTTTTTCTGCTTTGGCCATATCTCGTCCCAGCATCACTATGCGAGCCCCCCTCCTAGCGAACTCCTTCGCGGACTCCAGCCCGATGCCTAGAAAATAATTATTTTTAAATAATTTTGACCTGAATAGGTCTTGTCCGCCTCCGTAGTGTAATGGTCAGCATGCTCGCCTACCGCTCTGGAGGTCCCGGGTTCGATTCCCAGGGGGGTTCAATAAATATAAGTGATTTTTTCACTCTAATATTTATTCAATATTACACTGGACTGGTACCTGAAGTGGAGGGCTGATCACCTTTCCTTCATGTGTATTCGATCGAGATAACACTGCGTTTATATGAAGCAGTGCCCTATGCACCATTGGGGTGCGGTAAGGGATTATTATAGGTCTTCATTATTATTTATTTTATCAATAAATAATGCTCAAAAGATTCAAATGACGGCACAATATATTTTAATTTTTATTTTACATTTACATTCTAACCCTTATCCGCTCCCAATGGTGCATAGGGCACTGCATAATATAAACGCAGTGTTATCTTTATTGTTAACAAACGAAGGAAAGGTGATCAGCCCACCGCTTCAGGTACCGGTCCAGGGTAGTATTGAATAAATATTAGAGTGAAAAAATCACTTAAATTTATTTGACGCCCTTTGGGAATCGAACCCGGAACCTCCTGAACGGTAGACGAGCGTGCTGATTACACTACGGAGGCGGACGATGACGACACAATATATTTTTATTTTTATATAATATTTTAAATGTCATATTTACAAAACGATATTTTCCTTACAGATTTCGTGATATCACGATTATTGATATTTGATGGGCGTTGTGAAAAATAAGATAGTTACAAAAGATAGATGCCATGAAAAAGGAATGACATATCGCTCACTCCTTTCAACAACGTCATATATAAAAAACTCGATTTTTCATGAGATCGTTTTTAAAGTTTAAAAATATAATAAAATATATTAAAAATAAATATCAAGCCACGTATTGAACTTTTTACCGTGCAACAGATATTTTCAGGTAAAACCTGAATGTTTTTTATCCATTTGAAAAATATTTAGTAAATTTAAAAAATAATTAAACAATATCCTTTCTTCAAAATGCAAAAACAATACTTTCTGCCCTGTAACGGGTAAATATTAAGTTATAAATATGCCGCTTTTGCTGGGATATAGTACATTTTCTGGGCATTCCGAAAACATGCACAACTGAAAATTGACGATTATTTTATATATGACATTGTTGAAATGAGTGAGCGATATGACAAGTTAAAATGCAAAATATATCGATATATGTAAACATAGGTTTATTTCAAATTGGACGTTTTACAAAATAAATTAGTCGTTATATTGCATTTGATAAAAAAGTTAGAATTTAAAATATACATGATAATTAGTATAGAAAATCTTAGTCTGAAAACTTCGGTACACATCGCGCGCACAGACTATGACAGCGCGCCGCGCAGGCTTGCTAACTTGAAGACTAACACACGTGCTGGTCCTAAGAATAAAAGATGTGGGCAGGTATTCGCACTGACGGTATATGTGAAATTAATATATATTTTTTTTAATAAAATTCTAATTTTCTTTATAAAATACAATATAACGACCAATTTTATTTGAAACCGTCAAATTTGAAGTGAAAAACATACGTTTATATTTATATATATATATATATATATATATATATATATATATATATATATATATATATATATATATATATATATATATATATATATATATATATATAGTAATATATGTGTCGCTCAGTTTCAAAATCCGCCAAATCCAGTTTTATAAGATTTTAAAGTAAATACCACATCGGAATGCCAATTGTGGGTTTTATTGTTTAAAATATTTATATATTTGGAAACCCTGCTAGATTCCACATAAAAAATACTTAAAAACAGCGTTGTATATCAAATTCCGCTATATCCATGGAACTTCCCTTCTGACCCATATCGGCCAATCAGAGAGCAGGGATAGTTCAAAAATCAAGATGGCGTCATTGTCGGTTTGTGTCTCGTGATAGTGTTTTGTGCTTGTGTTATTTGTGGATTTTCCGTATAAATAATGGCTGATGTGGCAAAAAACGTGGTGCAAGTTCCTCCTAAGGAAGCTAGAAAACGTGTTATTAATAAAAACAATTGAAAAGGGTATTGAAACGTCAGAATCGGTGAGTAAAAAACTGCCTGTTATTTACATACAGTATGTTCTTCCATGTGAATAATTATCAACTTGGCGTTTTCTTAATAAAAACTTTTATGAGGATATTTTTATACTATACTAAATAAGCTCGTTAACTGAAGCAAAACATTTTTTTTCAGATAATCATCTACACATTTACCCAGCTTGCCAAAGTGTAAACACGGAAATAAAAAATATAAATGTTCAATGCTTTCTATTCAAGAGGTATCAAGAATGCATCGCAATTTTTATATCTCTGTCAAAAAAAATTATATATTACAGCATTGCCGTATGAAACAGTGTACAAGAGAAAGGCCAACATCTGGAACCAGAGGCCCTAAAGATATGAGTGTCAATTATTACATTTTTATCATAAATCCACGAAAGCAAGTAAGAGATTTTTACTGAAACGTGGAAAACAAAATGTGAGCGTGCAAGGAGAAGAAAATTAAAAACATGAATTTTGTCGACAAAAGTATATAAATAAAAAAGGAAAAATAGTTGTCAATTAGATTCTTCAATATTAAGAAGAGGAAATAAAATTGCACCTCTCAAAATCGAAGATGTAATTTCATTGCTGACAAAGTACTATGGCGAAGATTGGCGCAATCAACCATATTTGCAATTCTATAAAAACGTCGAACAAACAAACGAAAACTTCGCCCAACAAGAAAAAATAGAATGCGTCCCGTTAGTGGAAACTAAAAATTTATAAAAGCTTGTATACTAATGTTAAACTTGTTTTTGTATGTGTTACTACAAAATATTTTTACATGTATGTATGTAAATATTGTATACCTTACCTTTATTTCTATATACTTATATTATAATGTACCTTTATTTTGTTAATTTAATTTTTCTTGTTATTTTGTTGACACAAATAATTTTGAAGCAACCTGTATAGCTGAATTTACGATGATGGCCAAATTTTAAGTTACTTGCAAAATCCGCCACATCCTTCAATGTTAATATCAAAACCCGCCAGATCCTAAAGTGAATATCAAAATCCGTTAAATCCATATTTTTTTACCACAAAACATCGTTTTCTTAAAAAATACTGACGAATTTTCTAAAACAACTGGATAATTCTCAATTTCATAATATTTCATTTAAAGGTGGACAAATTTTTTAAACATAAATGTTACTCAGAGAATTTTGCATTTTTTGTAAAATCGACTTACATGGATTTGGCGGATTTTGAAACTAAGGGACACATATATAAGTATGTATTTTAATTATTAATCAGTCCCCAGGCGCCAAATAAATAGATCCGGTTCTGTCGCGATGTTGACCTGCGTAAAGAAATGCGATTTAAAAGTGAACGTGTGGAAACCCTAGATTACGGTTTAATTAGCTTCATAGTAAGAGATGGGTGTCGGACTTTTTTCTATAACAATGGTATGAAAAGAGACCACATCATTTGTGGTACTTACATCACCAATACACGTGAGAGAGTACTCGTGCGTTTAAATTGTAGGCTGAGATATAGGATGTAGGAAAGTATGTAGTATAACGCAAGAGTTCATTTATCTTAAACTCTATTGCATAATATGACACAACACAGCGTAATATTCTGATTTGGGGATATGCGTTGTTGTCGAATTACGTCACATTTATAGGCCTTAGCGATACAGTGTGTTCACAAATTATATGTTCATTTTTTGGCAGAGCACTCACGATGGATCAATTTCATGATGTGCTATTACTGGCTAATAAATTAATACAAAAAATCACAAGACTATCGGTAACATTCTTATTGAAATCTGTAGAGAAGGAAGGGAGATATGAAGGTTTAAACTTTAGATATTTAAATAAAACGGAAACCGGACACCGCCATACGTCATCGGGTGTGTTATCCGGCGTATCCCAAAATGTCTCTACTTTATAGAGCTATAATAGTATTTAAATAAGTCCATTGTTTCTGTGACATCATTCATTACCAACTTACGAAAACAACGTTTTTACGAATTTTCATTTTATTAAAAATATTGATTATATCGGCTGTTATAAACACAAAACGAGTCTAATACAATCCTTTATAGGTTGAGTGTGTCAAATTAGATATTTCTCCCGTCTGATAATGATCCATTACACGTGTGTAAAGTGATCACTTAAACCAGCATATGACGGTTGTAAGCCCTGTTAATGCCCAGACTTCTTTATTCTTTTTCATCTATGGTGAAAAAGAATACTTTAAATAAAAAACCAAATCTGCCTTCCTACAAACTAGGGTAGTATAGCAAACACATTTTTAAGGTCTACATTTGACCTGACGATGAAAAGGTTATTCCGAAGCCGGCTGTCATGAAGTAGTTATTTAAGTGGTATTACACAAAGTTAACGATGAATGATAATGATAGTGTTATATGCTTTACCATACCACAAACTAAACAATGTTTATTTTATAAAACATTTTAAATGTATTTTCATAAATGCATATTTAAATATATAAAAGTAAAAATACCAAGATTATAAACGGGAATTATGAAGATAAGAAGTCACAATTTATGACATAATCGGATCAAATTATATCTTAGATAATTAAAATATTAGAGTTTTAAAATGGTGTTCGACGTTAATCGATATGACTAGAAATAATCACTAATTTTAGAATTTTTCTCAGACAAAATGTATTTTATGAGATACCTACTAAAGATATACAGTCGAACTCAGTTATAATGAGAATGAAGGGACTGACTGAATTTGTACGTAATAACCGTTACTCGTTATATGCGAGAATAGGTATTTTTGTAAAAACATACCTATCACATGGATTATGTTATCTGGAATGGACACATAACACAATATGTCACATTTGTACATGCGTATATTGAAACAAAATTCATACAATTCAATACAACACACATGTCATATTTTTCTGGTCCGTGATGTTCTTTTTAAATGCAAATAAAAATACAATGTTGACACTAAGAATGAAACTTTTTATACACTTTAACATTTTTCCCGCCATATTCTATTTCGCGAACAATTTCCGCCTTTTCACTAGTTGAGAGACACTTTTTATTATTAGTAGATATGATGATAATTGGAGAGTTTGTTTTTAACTGACCTGCTCTAGAATTGATCTGACATTCCCCACCTCGTAATGTTTACTATACCATATTATTTTTTGACATCTCATCAAAGATGAAGAAAAATATGGAAGTCTGGGCATTTACGGGGCTGACGACCGTCATAAGTGATCACTTTACACACGTGTAACATTCACCAATTCTACCCATTATTGACAACCACACTACTCAAATTCTTGGAAGTTCTGTATATATGAACCAATTTAGAAACTTTGTTCTTGAATCACTAGAACTTCACTAGAGACATCTATTGGTGAGATGTAAAGAAGCTTTTTACCAAGCAGAAACTCTTATATTAACTCTTTTATAGCCCATGACGGTCGTCAGCCCCGTAAATACCCAGACTTCCATATTCTTCTTCATCTTTGATGAGATGTCAAAAATAATATGAAAATAACTCCTGTAATTGGAGATAATCCAGATTTTGTGAACAAGTATTTGGACACACTCAAAATATTTTACTATACAATGTCCATAGTAAGCATAGAACATACAAAATATGGAAACTATCTCAAAAATCCCCGAAACAAGCATGACATTTATAAACTATAAAAATGTTGTTTTTTGTAATGAAGAAGGTCCCTACAGACTTGACAAATCTTGCTATTTGCAACATGCAATTTAAACCCATATGCGTGAAACCATTTTTTTTTAATTGTCGGTGATAATACCAATTTGGTACTTAACGTCATAAACGTAATCCGATCGTGGCGGCATCGGTGTAATTGCCCTGTCGGATTTAATTACTTAAGGTCGAAAATGTTTTAAGACATTCAAATATTTATAAGATTTCAAAAAAAGACGATCTTTTTTTGCTCGCTATAGCCTAGAAATTGCTCGTTTTAACCGTGAATAAATGTATGTAGAAAATCAAAAACCAAAATGTCTACGAATTTTTTCCTCGTTTTATGCGAGATCTCGCGGAAAAAAATGGTAAAATTTTACGGCTTTGAACCGAAAAATAAACAACATAAATTAGGGGTAAATTGAGAATTAGGCATGATGAAACGTAGAAAAAACAATTGTACATCGGATGCGGCATTCCTACGGAGCAAGCTTGTCAGGATGGCCGAGATAAATAAAGATGAATGGCCCGAGAGAGAAACCTTGTCAGGGTAGAGGCGTTAGCCACATATGTAACTAGGTGTAGATAACTAATAATATATATTTTTTTAAATGATTCATTGTAATTTTCATTACTGAAACAAATGCCATCGTCGAATATTAATTAAATTTACATTAATATTTAATATTTTATTTATATGTGTTTCCTAAACTTCGATACTTCCTTCGAGTAGTTTTCATTTTGATAATACTGCATTAAATAAATCAGAAGTCATAAGATTACCAACCTTTTTGATATTTTTGTCAGCAGATATTCGTATAATGATTAAAAGCAGTCAGTTACTTTTGAAGCACACTGTGACTAATGAGTTCGCGCGGGGCCGCCGTACACGACTCCCATCACCAATTTACTTTCTTTTATTCAACCCATTAATTATAATATTCGGATACATCTTTCTTCAGGTCGGCGCTCAATAGAAAACCTGTTTCGTTGTTGACGTTTTGCATAGCCATACAAATATAAAAGGTCATTATAACTTAGAGTATTGTAAGCGTATTGTGCAATATGCGAGGTTTGGATACGTTTTTCCTCGAAAGCCTTACATAACGTGCGTGAGCCTGGGTAGGAACCCACTGGAATAGCCAAACTATAGCTCTGATGGAGGCGTATTTGCAACAGACGCGAAATTTTTGGCCGTTCTAAAGACCAAGAAGATCAAGAAGACAACATTTTGAGTGTGTCCAAATACTTGTTTACAAACCTGGATTATCTCCAATTAGAAGTTTTATTTATATGATGTTTTGAGGGAGATATACGAGATCGAAGATGTCGTTAGGTGGGGAAGACAACGAAGGAGACATGGTATGCGCATGTGAGGAGAATGGAACCATCCGGACTCCCCCACATTGCACTGTACAACCAACCCTAAGGTATACAACTCCCGGATAGACCACCAAAGAGATGGATCGACATTGCAGGAGGCTAATCCCTCTTAAAAACAGGCCACAAGTCCTGCACCAAGCAGAAGTAGGTGAAGAAGAAGATATTTTTGACAAAATTTAGTATTTAAAAATAAACTCCCAATTGGAGATAATCCAGATTTGTGAACAAGTATTTGGACACACTCAAAATGTTGTAAATAAATTAACTGGTCAAATTATAAGCTAAAATAAAAATGAAAAGGATTTTTTCTAGCGTTTCTCATGTACGTTATTATAATGCAAAATTCGGACCTCACATACAGATGAAAGAGTTTCTGCTCAATAAAAAGCTTCCTTTGTCTCACCATAGATATCTTTAGTGAAATTCTAGTGAATTCGAGCACTGTGTTTCGAATTTGAATAATATATAAAAATATGTAGTAGAAGTTCCAAGAATTCGAGTAGTGTGGTTGTCAATCATGGGTAGAATTGATGAATGGTACACATGTGTTAAGTGATCACTTAAACCATCCTATGACGGTCTTAAGCCCCGTATTCTTTTACATCTATGTTGAGATGTCAAAAAATAATACAATATAATAATATAGATATCACCCAATGTGCCATGTCTAAGCTAGACAAAATCTGGAAAGACCGTGGTGTGAGTAACAACACCAAGATGAAGCTTGTCAGGAGCTTGGTCCACTCCATTTTTTATATGCTGCTGAAACGTGGACCATAAAAGCAGCAGAAAGGAGAAAAATTGATGCCCTCGAAATGTGGTGTTGAAGGCGTATGCTCCGAATTCCATGGACAGGCTAGACGCACCAACGAGTCCATTCGCCAGGAACTACACTTGGATGGCTGGATTATTCAGTTCTTAGGATACTTTGCGCATGGCAACGAGGATAGCCTAGAACGACCGGTTGTGATCGGTAGTCTGGAGGAGAAGAATGGGAGAGGAAGGTCCCCTACGAAGGAAATGAATACCGGATGTAATAAAAAAAATTCTAGTCCCAGTTTTACCCAATTTTATTTAAAATTATGTGACTTTTCCCCGTATTCAAAAATCATGTTGATATTTGATCTTGTAGCGAAAATTTCATTCACTGTGCCTAATCAAAACCGCTGTTTATCTTGTAAATTACCGTCGCTCTGTATCCTGTGTGCTAAAAATCAACATTTCAAAACGAAATTTTCCACGAAAATGAGTAGAAATTTGAAAAAACTTCATATTTCTTTCTTCAAAAAACTTTTCCTGTGGTTTAGTGATAATAATTAATTTTAGGCACTAATGCTAATAAAAAATAATTTTTCTTACCCTTTCTCTATGTTTTTTTTTGCTAATAATTATTTTAAAGCATTATAGTTCTAATAATTATTTTTAAGGTATTACAACTAATTTTTTTTTTGGGCATTAGTGTTATAAATATATTTTTTTGGGCATTAGTGATATGAATATATTTTTTTGGGCATTAGTGTTATTGTCCGCCTCCGTAGTGTAATGGTCAGCACGCTCGGCTACCGTTCTGGAGGTCCCGGGTTCGATTCCCAAGGGGGGTAAAATAAATATTAGTGATTTTTTCACTGTAATATTTATTCAAAATTACCATGGACTGGTATCTGAAGCGGAGGGCTGATCACCTTTCCTTCATGTATAAACGATCAAGATAACACTGCGTTTATATGACACAGTGCCCTATGCACCATTTGGATGCGGATAAGGGTTTTATTATATATAGTGTTATAAATATATTTTTTGGGCATTAGTGTTATGAATATATTTTTTTGGGCATTAGTGTTATAAATATATTTTTTTGGCATTAGTGCTAATAATTATTTTTTAGTCATAAATGTTAATACTTATTTAGAATTTTTAATGATTCTTTTTATTTTTCAAAAAGAATCATTAAGAATTCTAAAAAAAAGTTTTCTCATTGTTCCTTATTTTGTAATTTGTGAATGCCTGTTAAGTTTATTTTCCAATATATGTTAATTTTTTACTATTTTTTTCAATTGAAAAAAAAATAGTCATTATTTTTAACCATAGAATCATAAGCGATTTGAGAAAAAGATATCTAATTTTTCCTTTTTTCTTGTTATTTTAAATAATTATAAAAAAAAATACCGGAACTGGCTCCTGTGACAACCGCCGTCTTCCCATCTAGCCTCTCGTTACCTTTGAACAGTCTTACTTTCCGTTTACCTAATCCTTTTAACCAGTATATTATAATTCCGACGACTGTGAACAATACAACGTAAACAATGAGAGACATTTTGCCGTACTAAACAAACAGGACTAAACAAGATGAAAGCGATCGCGTATACTGAATATTGATCCAAATGCTTAAAGTTTACGATAATCCGTCTCTACGTTTGCGGAGAGTAGGGATGCTATTTGGAAAGTCGTTATGAGGTTCATTGACGAGAGATTTTGGCGAACAAACAGTGCCGGATTTTGGGGAGTTCTAGAGCCCCAGGGCGCCAATGCCACTTGAGACGGGGCGCCATTTAATGCTCAACATCTAAGGTGATATTCGCAAACACAGAATTTCTAAAATTTCATATAATAATACATATCGCTTACTCCTTTCAACGTCATATATAAAAAAAAACTTGATTTTTCAGGAGATCGTTTTTAAAGTTTAAAAATATAATGAAATGTATTAAAAATCAAGCGACTTATTGAACTTTTAACTGTGCAACAGATCTTTTTAGGTAAAACCCGAATGCTTTTTCTCCATTTGAAAAATATTAAGTAAGTGTATTAAAAAAACATTAAACAATACCTTTTCTTCAAGACGCAAAAACAACACTTCTACTCTGTAGCGGATAAATATTAAGTTGAAAATATGCCGCTTTTACTGGGATATAGTACATTTTCTGTGCATTCCGAAAATATGCACAACTGAAAAATTACGAATTTTTATATATGACGTTGTAGAAGGGAGTGAGCGATATGTTACCTGATTGGATTTAAAGAAAATTGAGTTGCGACTTAAAACTGTGCCTAAAGGGGGGATAATTTTTTTTAGACTTGGGTAACATTTTTAACTTAATTGAAATTTTTGCTTAAAACACCGTTAATGCATTTTTAAAAATAAATTTTTCCACTAAATATATAATTTAAAAAATTATCAAACGATTATTGTTATTATTACGTGGTTTTATTATTATCATTATTATTATTATGTGATATGATTATTTTTACGATTTTTGATTAATGGATTCTGCAGTCACTTTGTGGTAGTATATATTCATTTAATAGATTTATATATGACACTTCGTGATGGAATTGCATTTTAATATATTATTAGATTAAAACCAATATTTTTAGCTTTTCCACTTTATTTTTATTTGACCAGCGACCGGGTTTCGTCGTTACCGACATCACCAGTCTGATGATGTCGGTAACGACGAAGCCCGGTCGCTGGTCAAATTAAAATAAAGTGGAAAAATTAAAAATATTGGTTTTAATCTTACAATATACTATATTTATTTTTTAAGTTTTACTTGGTAAATACCAATATTTCCTTAAATCACAATTGATACATACGTGTTTCTATGCGGAAAGCATGGAAAAACGGATTTATCACAATAGATTTCAGGAAATACCGCGTAAAAGTTCATTTAATTCAATGTTAGATTGAAATAAAGACGAAATAAACATGATTTTTTCTTATGTTTTATCATTTTTCTGTTACATGAAATTTTCAAAGCAAAGTATATAATTTACACTATGAAGTGTTGTATTTGCGTTAAATTAAGAGTACAAATATTAAACAATGATTTCGTTTCACTTTCAAAACATTTTCTAACATAAAAATTCATAAAATAATTTTGCATACTTCTTACCAGGGCGTATTCCACCGTACGGTGTTTGAAAATGAATCTCGTGTCACAATGGATTTTAAGAAATACTTACTGGTATTATAACGATTAACTTATGCTTTGTGAACACTACGTAAAATATCGTACGAAAATGTGGCGTATTTTCATTTTTTATATGAAAAATACGAAACTGGCGCCCTTTTTAACTCGGCGCCTGGTTTTCGTGTTGCAATAGACCCTATAGTAGAGCTGGCACGCCTCCAACAACTTCGTATTGGAGCGCCGAGAAGCCTTAGTCCGACACTGGCCTCAAATATACTCGCAGGTACAACTGATTACATTATATAATGTATGTAATACTGTGTATCATATCCCGTTGTTGCTTACATTTTTCTATGTCAGTTTCAAACGTTGCAAAATGAAAACAAACGAAAAAATATTCATGACAATATGGTGGGGCTTTTAATATAATAACTCGCAGTTACGTGAACAAATATTTTTCGAATAAATTTACCATTTTTTTAATCATACATTTAAAACCAGAATTTAGTTAAAAGCATTTTTTTGCTAAAACTAACACTACAGCATTTGGAGTGTGTCCAAATACTTATTCACAAATCTGGATTATCTCCAATTAGAAGTTATTTTTTATATTATTTTTTTGACATCTCAGTATAGATGAAGAAGAATATGGAAATCTGGGCATTTACAGGTCTTACAACCGTCATGTCCGTCTTATGTCCGCCTCTGTAGTGTAATGGTCAGCACGCTCGGCTACCGTTCTGGAGGTCCCGGGTTCGATTCCCAGGGGGGTCAAAAAAAAAGTGATTTTTTCACTGAAATATTTATTAAATATTACCCTGGACTGGTACCTGAAGCGGAGGGCTGATCACCTTTCCTTCGTGTGTAAACGATCAAGATAACACTGTGTTCATATGAAGCAGTGCCCTATGCACCATTGGGGTACGGATAAGGGTTTTATTATATTTAATTATTATTACAACCGTCATAGGCTGGTTTAAGTGGTCACTTTATACACGTGTAACATTCACCAATTCCACCCATCATTGACAACCACACTACTCAAATTCTTGGAACTTCTAACTTTCGACTTTGATCGGTATATTTAGAAGTTTCAAGAATTTCAGTCGTAAAAATGCACTGTAAAAAATGCACCATCTCTGATAACTTTTAAGAAACGTCTGAGACATATCTACCATTAGAATCGTAACTGTCCATCGAACCTCACCCCTTAGTTTTTTCCTCTACCTCCTTCCCTTTAGGGAGGGGGGTTTACCCCCGTTCTTCCTTTTCCTTCCATATTATCATCAATTTGTAATAGTTCATAAATATTTAATAAAAAAATAGTAGTTGCTTAGACACAAAAATAATTTGTAATTGTCCGCCTCCGTGGTGTAATGGTTAGCGTGTTTAGCAACCGTGCTGGAGGACACGGGTTCCCAGGGGGGATGAAAATTAAGATTTTTTATACTCTTATATTTATGTAATATTACCCTGGACTGATCTCTGAGGCGCAGGAGTGATCACCTTACCTTCATGTAAAAAAAAACAATAAAAAAAACACTGCATTTTCGTCATAACGATGCAGTGCCCTATGCACCATTGGGTGCGAATAAGGGTAATAGAAGAAGAAGAAGAAGAAGAATGTGTACAATATGTTTTATTTTTATGTTCAAACACTATCTACCCTCTGATTGCAAACAGCTATATAAGGTATCAAACGTTTTAACCCATATCACTAGTCTGTTTTTGGTTGGTTGGAAGATATTGCTTTTTAGCAATAAGCCCGCCAATATACCTACTTTTTTCTTTTCTAAAGTTTAAATAAATAGATAAAATGGTTTCTGCGCAGCCTTTATCTGTGAAGTAGGAAAATCGTCGAACCATAATGTATTTTAACCGCCCAATTATTTGAGTATTATAGTATATCGCTCACTCCTTTCAACAACGTCATATATATAAAATCGTCGATTTTCAGTTGTGCATGTTTTCGGAATGCCCAGAAAATGTACTTAATCTCAGAAAAAGCAGCATATATTTAACTTAATATTTACCCGCTATAGGACAGAAAGTGTAGTTTTTGCATTTTTAAGAAAAGGTATTGTTTAATTAATTTTTTAAATATACTAAATATTTTTCAAATGGAGAAAAAACTTTCAGATTTTATCTAAAAAGATCTGTTGCACAGTAAAAAGTTCAATAAATGGCTTGATATTTATTTTTATATACATTTCATTATATTTTTAAACTTTTAAAACTTTAAACTTAGCACAATCAGGTATGTCAAATACTTGAAAGCGGCCGGGTCAGGAGTCGTAATAATCGTCGGATATGTATGAGGAGATGCATGAATGTTGAAGAGGCAAAGAATGTTTGCAAAGACAGAGTGGTGTGGCGTTCGATTCTCTCTGCCTACCCCTGCGGGGAAGCGGCGTGATGGTTAGTTAGTTTTTTATTTTATTTTTAAAAACGATCTCCTGAAAAATCAAGTTTTTTGATATATGACGTTGTTGGAATGAGTGAGTGATATGGTATCAAACCAATATCACTACATAGTATGTTTTTGGTTATTTTTTTACGTGTTTTTTTTGCAATAAGCCCGCCAATGTACATATTTATTTTCTGTTACATGAAGATTAAATAAATAAATTAAATAATTGTAATATAATGGTTTCATCTACGGAGTAGGAAAATCGTCGAACCATGATGTTTTTTCGAATGACCGTCCAATTATTTGAGTATTACATATAATATATTCCACAAAACAATAAAGCGATCAACCATATTGCAACTATAGGCAACTAATGTTATGCACATTGATTAAAAAATAATTTAAATCCCATTAAATATTTATATTATATTATCAGATCAATTTTTTTTGAGGAACGTAGAAGAATATGGAATTGCATGCATTTAAATAAAGGTCCAACAAAAATAGGAATTCGGTGTCCAGATAGATTTTAATTTATGATATTTTTTTCTTCTGTTAACCTTTCCCTTCCGGTGCTAAAATAAAAACTCACGTCCCAGTGTTGAGTAGTCACTACACAATAAAAAAAATAGCGATTTTAAATGGGAAAAATACGGACATTCATAGCTAATCCCCTTTATTAATTATAAATGAAGTCAAAAATCATAATAATTTAGATTTATTTGCTGAAAACATGAAAAAACCATCTAGCAACGCTCACGGAACAAGCATAGGTCCACTGTTGTCGGAAGCCCAAAAGGCAGCCGACTGCCGCTAGCACGCTAGCCGCTAGCCAGAGAACATTGAGCTTTGAGCTCCTCACGCTTGCACCGTATAAGTATGCAAGAGTGAGATGCGGATATAGTGTCGCGGTTCCCGCACACTCTTATTTTGAAATTAAATTAAATTGCAAGCTATCGATTATCCCGCATTTAAAAAATATTGTTCCATATTAGGAATACCGTACAATATTTGGTAAGTTCTCCCTATAATCGATTAGTAGCTTTGTAGAATATTCTTTGTAGAGGTACATTAGTATAAATGATTACGTTTTGAAATCGTATTTTAAATGACGGAATTACGTTAAAATACCGGGAACTGTTGGTTGGTTTAGTCGTTACTATTTGTCAGCCATGATCAAGGTTTTAATATATTTATTTATATGTTTACAGGTACTTGATTGCTTCGCGAAATGGGAAGACAACTATGTAAGTTTATTAAATTTTATACACGATTTCTATAAGAAGTAAATTGTTCCTTAAAATATGTAAAAATTGACAAAATAAATGAGAGATTTAGTATAAGAGTCGGAGAAAGATGGCATTTCAAAATGATACAACAATAAAAAATTTATCACAAATATATCTTCACGGATATAATCAAACAATCCGTTTTGTAAATTTTACACACTTTTTCTTTTGGAAGTAAATTGTACCTTAAAATATATTTAAATAGAAAAATAAGGAACAAGAGATAGTTAGTATAAGAAACATACAAAGAGACCATTTATAAAAATACAATACAAAATTTGTGTAAATAACTCTTCACGGATATAATTAAACAATCAGTTAGTTAAATTTTATACAGTATTTATTTTAAAAGAAAATTGTATCTTTAAATATATATAAATAGAAAAAATAAAGGATAAGAGTGATTTAATGTAAGAAACAGAGAAAGACAGTTTTTTTTTAAAAAATACAATAAAACAAAATTTGTATAAATAATTCTTCACGAATAAAATCAAAAAATCCTAGGACACAAACTTAAATAATCTCAAAATACAATGATAAACATTACGTACACAACGCCTTGTACGTCATCTGTTTATATATAGCGTCTAAAGTGTATACGTTGTGTATTCGTTCGCGCCCTTTTGTTCGTCTTCCGTGTCGAAATTTATAGGCCTTTTTTTTCATTTCCTCTACGTTACATCTTTCTTCTCTTTTATGTAACGAAATATACCTTGTAAATGTCACTCGTCCTTGAAACTTCACTCTCAACTCAAGTCCAATCATCGCCACCTAAAATGTTTATCTTCAAAAAACATCCAAATAATTATCATCGTTAAAAACAACCATATCGGTTGTTTATAATGGATGTAAGGCTTCTGGGGTTTCTCCACTCTGAATTCGGCCTTTTTCGAGACGCCCTTACATCCATTAAAAGTCACTGTTTGGTGTGCTTTATGGGCAGCTAGAATCATTGGCCCATATATATTTTTTTAAAGACGATGGCGGCCAGAATGTACGGTCCATGGAGAGCGCTACAGAACCATGTTTACTGACTTCTTCGTACCTCAGTTGAATGGTATTGATGTGACAGAGCTGTGGTTTCAACAAGATGGCGCAACATGCCACACGGCGGGTGCCACCATCAATTTATTGCGGGACACTTCAGAAACATACAGCTCTAATGAAGTGTCCCACTTCAGATACATACAGCTCTAATGATCTCACATATGTGATCAACTTGAACAAAAAAAATTTTTTTTCGGCAAAACTGGGCAAGAAAAAATGATCATGTTTGGTTATTTTAATTACAGGGTCCTTACAATAAGAATTTTATATCATTCCAAGTGACTAAAGGACTCAAAGGGAAGAATTTAACTAGAATAGATCTAGGGCACGTGTATAAAACGGAAGATTCATCTTTGATCGTCACCGGAAATATAACTGTCCTGGCCGACACTGGACTGCTTATGGTAAAATTGATGTTTGTTATTCGAGCGATCATGTTGTACTCAATTGAAAAGATTCTTCGTTTCTTCTAGGTTTTTATTTTTTTTATATTATTTGGAAATTTTACAGAACAGTTACATATGTAAATACATTTTCATTAACGAGTAGCAAAAATAGGTATTTGTACCTGTTCCAGTTACAAAATTTCACATTTGTAATATAAAAATACCTGGAAGAGGTACGGAAGGGAGGAAAATGGGAAAAGGTAAATATCAAAGCTGAAGTCCAGGACAAATTATGTGAAAATAAGGACACACCACGATATGAGTATCGACTTACATGTACGTGATCTCAGTGCTGACAATGTCCAGTTAGAACATTACATAATCATTCGCAAAATTCCCATATTCATCGTTGACCAATTTTGAGGAACGATAAATATAGGAACCTTGTTTAGAGTTTGTTCTACTCGTGGGAAGCACTAAGGTGTTCAAGTACTTTATACGATATGACGCCTGTCTTCGTATTTTAGTTATATTTTCTTCTTTCTATATCGTGACACTCCACCAAGACACCGGTCCTGGCTCCAAGCAGATCCCATTGTCCAATCAATTCAGCTGAATCACAAAACTCCTCTGATGAATTTGTTGGAACTCGACTAGTTTTTGAATCCCAAGTACTTTTTGTTGTGAAAATCTCCCTATTGCCTCAAATCTACTTCTATCTCAAAAACAGTAGCTCTTCAGTAAACTCTTATAAAACTGTAGGCTTTCCAGGGCAATCAAGATAGATTAACTCTTAAAATGCAGTAGGTTTTCCAATTCAACAAAGATTTACTCTTATAATGCAGTAGGGTTTCTAGGGCAAAATACATTTGACTCTTATAATGCAGTAGGTTTTCCAGGTCAACAAAGATTAACTCTTATAAAACAGTAGGCTTTCACGGTCAACATAGATAAACTCTTATAAAGCAGTAGGCTTTCCAGGTCAATAAAGATTAACTCTTATAAAACAGTAGGCTTTCCAGGTCAACATAGATTAACTCTTATAATACAGATGGCTTTCCAGGTCAACATAGATTAACTCTTATAAAACAGTAGGCTTTCCAGGTCAATATAGATTAACTCTTATAATACACTAGGCTTTCCAGGTCAACAAAGATTAACTCTTTTAAAAGAGTGTACTCTTCGTCTTCTCTTGAATTATTATAGCTTAACATAGACTTATCTTTCTTATGTTTAATGAGCCTTTTGCTGTACTTTTTTGTTTGTTTTGTTTTGCTTAGTTCAGCTGAACCGAAACTCCTCTCATCCAACGCATACAACTTTGAGATTGTCATACGTATTATATTTTAATTTTCTTATTGTTTCTTTTACTTTTTAAAGTTTGTTTTACCATTTTATTTTTATACATTTTATCTTGTTCAGTCTTGTTTATTTTATACTATTATTTGAACTGTTCTAGTCACTTATACTTTATTCCAAATTTACCATTTAAACATCTTTTTTGTACTGGATTGCTCTACTAGGAGTTATTCATATCAAGATTTTTATTGATATCTCAACATAGACGAAGAAGGCTTTTTAGATGACACTATGGAAGTTTGAGCATTTATAAATCTTTTAAATTGGAGCATATATTCATAAAATGTCTGATTTGGTTTGTAAAACGTTAAATTTGAAGTGAAAAACCTGATTTAGTGATGTCTTTTGTGATCTGTGAGAATAATAGTTTGATCAGCCTTTTTTTACAGAGTAAAATGAAATTCTTTAAACACAACGGCCGACGATACGAGTTCGCGTACAGTACACATTTAGACTATTACTGTGAAGTTCCCGAATTCAGGGGAGTGTTGAAAGGATTCGGAATCCAGGATGACTCGTGTGCCATGAAAAAGGTATTTTCATTTTAATATAAAAAGAAAACGCTTGTTTAACCTTACCTTTGTGTCTATTAATGTAAACATGTCTAGTTTCGAGAACTACAGATGTTCTCATCCATATACAACAAACAAATTTACAATATTTTGAATGCGTCCAAATACTTCAATTGGAGATAATCCACAAATCTGGATTATCTCCAATTAGGAGTTATTTTATACATTATTTTTTTGATATCTCAACATAGATGAAGAAGAATATGGAAGTCTGAGCATTTACGGGGCTTACGACCGTCCTAGTCTGGTTTAAGTGTTCACTTTACACACGTGTAACATTTACCAATTCTACCCATGATTGACAACCACACTACTCAAATTCTTGGAACTTCTATTATATTATTACTTTATTTTTTGATTTCTCATCAAAGATGATGAAGAATATGGAAATCTGGGCATTTTTACGGGGTGTAATTTTTTTTTATAATAAAATGAAAATAACTCCTAAACTTGGAGATAATCCAGACTTTGTGAATTTATTTGGACACACTCAAAATGTTCTACTATATTTAAATATTGTTCAAATTCGAAACGCAGTGCTTGAATTCATTAAAATTTCACCAAAGACATCTATGGAGAAGCTTTTTTATGAGCAGAAACTCTTTCATTTGTATGTGAGGTTCGAATTCTGAATTATAATCACATCCACGAGAAACGCTACTTTTCTTTTCTTTTTTATTTTGGCTTATAATTTTTTATACTTACCTATAATTACCTTACGTCCAAGTGACTCTGAAATCTAGCTACGGCTTATGCAACACCGCTTATCATGACCTTACTCAGGCTTCAACTTTTTAAGTTTTATAGCCTATGTCTAGGTACTCGTGAGTGGATTTACTCTTTATGTTTCAAGTTGCTATAATTTCATTTAATTCATGAGTGAAAAGAGGCATGAGTGTATAGATTTCATTTATTCTAAGTTAGCAGTGATGTTACTTAGGTGTATGATCATTTTGACCAATTAATTAATTTTTTCTTGTCCGCCTCTGTAGTGTAATGGTCAGCACGCTCGGCTACCGTTCTGGAGGTCCCTTGTTCGATTCCCAAGGGGGGTAAAATAAATATAAGTGATTTTTTCACTGTAATATTTTTTCAAAACCTGAAGCGGAGGGCTGATCAACTTTCCTTCATGTGAAAACGATCAAGATAACATTGCGTTTATAGGACGCAGTGCCCTATGCATCATTCGGGTGCGGATAAGGGTTTATTAATTTATTTATAACATTTTGAGTGTGTCGACATATAAATACAGACCTCCATGTACTTCTTCTTCTTCTCAAAGTGTTGTAGCTTAAATATTGTTTTTTTTTTCTACGCAGAGCACGGCGTACCCTTTCAAGATGAACGGTTCTATTATGACGCAAGCATTGCTCGGATCTCAGTTTTTCTTTGGCAAATATAGAATTTACCATTCTTGTCACTCCAACAAGGGAAACTTGATGGCGTTCGTCGTGGAAATGGAAATATACCCCAAAACTGTACCACTACGAAATTCGTCAATTATTGTTTTGAATTAATTGTTTATCAAGTTTATATTATACATATCGCTCATTCCTTTCAACAACGTCAAATATCAAAAAATTGATTTTTCACGAGATCGATTTTAAAGTTTAAGAATATAATAAAATGTATTAAAAATAAATATCAAGCTACTTGTTTTTACTGTGCAACAGATTTTTTTATGTAAAACCTGAATGTTTTCTCTCCATTTGAAAAATATTTAGTACATTTAAAAAAATAATTAAACAATACCTTTTCTTCAAAATGCACAAAGAACTCTTTCTTCCCAGTAGCGGGTAAATATTATGTTAAAAATATAGCTTTTTTGCTGTTGCAGAGACCCACCAAGCCACCTTGTGTTTCTTGTGGAGTTCTTTTTACATACATTTTTTATTATTATTGTTTTTTTTCCATTTTAAACTAATATACAGACAAAAAACGAAAGAAATAATTGAAAATAAAAACTATTTTAAAATTTTCACCGAATTAACTCTTGATCATTCACCCATTCCCATATTTTGGCTTTGTTCCATATTTTATTTTGACCTCTAACCTCCGTCGGCAACAAATTAAAAATGTTTGGAACGATATATTGTTAATTATTGGGACTATCAACCCTTCGTTGTGGGTAAATCGTGTATCATGGTTGTATACTAGAAGATTTCTATATTTTTTTCTAGTTTGTTCAACGATGATACTCATCCACAATGATGATATATATCTGCACCCGATGATGCATAGAGCACTGCATCATATAAATGCAGTGTTATCTCGATCGTTAACACATGAAGGAAAGGTGATCAGCCTTCCGATTCAGGTACCAATCCAGGGTAATCTATAATAAATATGACGGTGAAAAACTCACTTATATTTATTTGACACCCCCCCCTGGGAATCGAACCCGGGACCTCCAGAACGGAAGCCGAGCGTGCTGATCATTACACTACGGAGGCGGACTTAAAATAAACGAAATTAGGTTTTATTTTCATTGCTTATTTATATTTAATCATTTAAAATGGGTACATTATATTTTGGCATCTCAACATAGATGAAGAAGAATATGAAAGTCTGGCTGGTTAAGTGATCACTGTACACACGTGTAACATTCACCATTCCACCCATGATTGACCACCACACTACTGAAAGTTTTGGAACTCATAAATACCGTGACACATCATGTTTAATTTCGTGACAGTATCTATGGTTGATTTGAGAAAGCCAAAATCATGTTTTCAGACGTTTCCAGAAATAAAAGGGTCTCTGTTTAATAAAGCTTTCCTTTATTCAACATAGATGGCTGTTGTGAACTCATATGAACTGTGTCATGAGATTGATCAATATATCTTGGAGTTACAAATGATGGTTGGCACATTTGATTACCAGACTATCGATATATGTATATACAAATAAATAAATTGATATTTCACCCTAATATTTTATAATAGTACGTACAATGATCACTTCAATTTACGTTTGATACGCGTTAAAACGATGCAGTCCCCTATGCATTAATATACGCAGATAAGGGTTAGAAGAAGAAGAAGATGAAGAAAATTTAAAAATGTAAGTTAGCGACATCTTTTAAAGGTAATTATTACTCAAATATATATATATAATGTATCATAAACTATGTAGTACTTTAGGACCATTGAAAAATCTTTTGAGCTCTCATCATAGATGTCACTAGTAGTCTATCTTATACGCACGATTAAGGCCCAGTATTCGTTAAGTCGCAACTTAATTTTCTCTAAATCTAGTTGACATTAGTAATTATTTTTTTTTCTTTAAACACCGCTTTTGCATTGAAAAAATAAGTTTTTCTTCTAAATAATTATATGGTTATATATATGTGTGTGTGTGTGTATATATATCGCTCACTCCTTTCAAGAACGTCATAAATCCAAAAACTTGATTTTTCAGGAGAACGTTTTAAAGTTTAAAAATATAATACAAAGTATTAAAAATAAATATTCAGCCACTTTTTGAACTTTTTACTGTGCAACACATCTTTTAAGGTAAAACCTGAAGGTTTTTCCTCCATTTAAAAAATATTAAGGATATTTAAAAAAATAATTAAACAATACCTTTATATAGATATATATATATATATATATATATATATATATATATATATATATATATATATATATATATATATATATATATATATATATATATATATATATATATATATATATATATATATATATATATATATATAAATTTATTGTAAATTTCACGATGTGTGAAAATTGGCTAATATAAATCCATATGAAAAATCACAAGACTATCGGTAACATTCTTATTGAAATCTGTTAAAAAGTAAGGGAGGCATTATGGTTTAAACTTTAGAAATTTCAATGAAACGAAAAACGGACACCGCTGTACGTCATCAAATTTTACGTTATCTGGCGAGTTATGGTGCGTATCCCTTTATGTATCTGCTTAGAGAGCTGTAATAGTAGTAGTGTGGATTCGTTTCTGTGACGTCATTCGTTACCAACTTACGAAAACAACGTTTTTACGAAAGTCAATTTTGCAAAAGTAATTGATGAATGAAAATATTGATTATATCGGCTGTTATAAACACAAAACGAGTCTCACACAATCCTTTATAGGTTGAGTATGTTAAATTAGATATTCCTTCCGAGTAATAATACCCTATTACGTTAAATAGTACCTGGGTTTGAAGAAAATTATGTTAATATCCTTTAATTGACACCTTCATTCACATGTGAGTTCTCGGCACCATCTATGGTTGAGTTGAGTGACACAGTACATTCATGTGTACTGCCCATGACAGGTCATAAGCCCTGTAAATATCCAGACTTTCATAATATTCTTCATCAATGTTTAGATGTCAATAATGCTATTGAAAATGTTTGCTTACAAACTTTTTAATACGTTTATATGAAGCGACATATCAAGAATTAATTAGTCACCAATTAATTCTTTATTGGGTCACTTTATATCAGTGGTTCCCAAAGTGGCCTAACGGACCCCCAGGGGGCCCCTGAACAAAGTCGGGGGATCCGTGCAAGGTTTAATATAAAATAATTCAAAATTGTGACATATTTTTATTAACACATTAGTTACGGCAATGTTTTGATAAAACTGTATCTTGAGGCGGGCGACACTAGACAGCTGTCCGGAAATATAAAATATGTCAGTGAACTTCATATTTTGAACTTGAGGTTGAACTCGAAAACAATACAAAAACGGTTAACGGTCTCTAACGTCTCAAAATAAAATCATGTTAGTCCACAAATCACAAAAGTAAAAAAAATGTTAAAAACACTAATAAAATATTAGAAAATAACAACACAGTTTAACAACTGCCGAAAACTCAAAATCTGCGAATAAAAAATGATTTATGGGCTTTCCCCACACGCGTTTATTGCTTTGTAAGTACCAACTGCCGACTTAAGTAAAGGACAATGATCTTTGTATTTTATTTCATTTTAGGACAAAGAAAAAAACGCACCGTCTGTATCCATTGTTTAAAGTTAATTTGTAACATTTCCTTCAAAACAGATTACGACCATTAGCTATGTTTTGAACCAGTAAATATCAGTATTATTTTTTATATTACAACGACATCTATCCACTACACAAAAAATTAAAATCCAGGATTCGGATCTCACATACTAATAAAAGAGTTTCTGCTTAGTAAAACAGCTTATTTTCATCTCACCAATAGATGTCTCTCGTGAAGTTCTAGTGATTTAAGAACAATGTTTCAAAATTGGTTCATATATACAGAACTTCCAAAAATTTTAGTAGTGGGGTAGTCAATAATGGGTAGAATTGGTGAACGTTACACGTGTGTAAAGTGATCACTTAAACCAGCCTATGGCGGTCGTCAGCCCCGTAAATGCCCAGACTTCCATATTCTTCTTCATCATTGATGGGATGGCAAAAATAAAATGGTAATAATGCCATCTTCCTCACTCTTAAAACATTTTGAGTGTGTCCAAATTTTTGTTCACAAATCTGGATTACCTACCTCCAGGTTATTAGTTATCAGAAGTTATTTTTACATTTATTTTGTATATGAAAAGCATTGTTAACTTTGTGATATGGTAATACGTATCACTACGTATCATTCATCGTTCACTTTGTGTAGTACCACTTTGAAAAACATTACTTCGTGACTACCGGTTTCGGAATAATCATCCCATCATCTGGTCATATAAAGATTAAAATGAAATTCTTACGGTCTGATATTTATACAAGAATAAAATTTAAACGAGAGAAATAATAAATGATAAGGTGTGTGTTATTTTAAATTTTTAAATGAAAAAAATAAAAATAATGTTCCTCAATCTTCATTTTATTTTTAGTCCTTAAATAAGACACCGAACGGGCAGAAAATGTTTTATTTATATTTTATTTTTCTTTACGTCACCATTTACCTACCATTCAAGACATCAAATATTAATGTGTAGTTTTTCTACTATGCATTTGTTTAGTTTTTCACCCAGGAAGAAGGAAGGCAAGTTTTGACTATGATAAGGGGTCCGTGCGCCAAAAGAGTTTGGGAGCCCCTGCTTCAAATGTAATAGAGACATTTTTAGCCATATTTAAATAGTTTGTGAGCATATTTAGTTGGTTTAGCCAGCTCTGTTCTTTGGAATAATTTGAGCCGTCATATCCATGTCAATCAGTGGCGTCAGCGGCATTTGCTAAATCGCTATTCAGTTGAAAAAATTGTCTGTACCGAGTTGACGTCTCGTCTGTCGTCAGTAAGAGGTAAACATATATTACGAGTATGTATAATCTCCCGCGTTCCACATTCGCAACCAAATTGCGAATATCTCGGCCTCGTTTCGCGATAAAGCATGTGATTTGAAAAATACCGATTGAACCTTTTAAATTCCCGCACTTTTGTCTGTGGAAGGGCCTGCAAACGAGCGACATTTTCACGGAAATTTGTTTCCGGGAATACCGCGAAGCTTTTATGTGGTGATAGTTCTAGCGAAAATTAAAAAAAAAACTCTAAAATTCCCGCTACGAAAAAGCCTTTTAAAATTTATGCTAGAATAATCTGACAAAACGGGAGTTTTCGCTTATTAAGGGGTAACTCGATATCTGGATGATTTAGTTTGCGAACGACTCCGCGAAAAACCGGTCTGTTTCTACAGATGATTTAAAATAATATATATTTTGAAATTTATATATTTTTTAGAAAATGTATTGAAAAAATACTTTTTTCATTTTTTTAAACTCTTTTTAAACCTTTCAATAACTCATTTTTCACAACCATTTATTTAATTCGAAGAAAAACATTTTTTCAATACAAAAACGGTTTTTTAACAAACAATTGAATTACGCCAAATGATACCAGAGTTTAAAGAATTATTATGTTGTGACTTCCTATATTGTTCCTTTATTTAAAAAAATACGCGTATGTTTCTCCACAAAACAGGGTTAAACCAAATGTCATCAATTTTAGTAGAAACACAGACTCAACTGTATGCAAATTCTTTACCAAACTTTCGCTCACATTACATATTCTAGTCAGATCTTTTATCCTTTTTAAATGTATGCTAATTTAATTTTTCATAATATTATATAGCTAACTAATAAAATATTCCTTCTATTGAGTACAATAAGTAATTGTTGTGTAGACGAACACATCACAGACTTAAACAGTATACTCAACTTTTTCATAGATTTTTAGCACCCAAATTTAACACACGTGTGTTGTGTATATTATATATTATCGATTAACTTTATTTCTATATTATTTAGTTCAAATTACAAACTCGTATGAGCTTCAAATATTTAAGCATGGAATATATGCAGAAGTTACTGTGTATATTCAAATCAATTGTCGATTTGTATTATCAGAAAATTTAAATAAATTTTCTGAATTTAAAAAATAATCGATGAATAATATTTTTTTTACTGAAAAGATGTAAAATCAAAGTTATTTACACTAATAGTTAACATGTTAGCTACCGTATAGAATCATTTTCATTAATCGACTGAGATTTATTTTGATTCTTTTGTTATTAATTTAAAAAATTAACTCAATATTTAAGAAGAGGAATCGATTTTTTTTTAAAGAAAGATGACAATATTCTGGACCACAACCCAATACGATTAATACAATACAATTCCGATAAGATTAAGATTCACGACACTTAAATTAAACTCGACGGCAAATTTGTACTCATCTGTTATATAATATTTATGTTATACGTAATAATAAAATATAAATAAGTAAATGTCAAAACATTCGGGAAGACTCCAATATATTCCCAGGATATAATGATAAAATAACTAGCTCGTTTTCCCAGTCAAAATAAGCCAAAAGTGGTTGCTTTTGAGAATGCTTTATAACTTTCCTATATCAGGGATATAACCTCAAACTTAAATAGATCAACACGATTTCAACCGGAGAATTATAATGTTCATATTATTTATTTGTTTAAGATATTTAAAAGTTGCTTGGCTATAGCACCCCTGGATACAACATGTAGAGTCCAGAAATGTAGTAAAGATACTAAAAACACGAACGCTAACACTGATAAAATAATGATAAGGCGCACGGATATTATGGATATAAAGATATAGCAATATTAGTGTCACATGCTATGACAAAAGTTTTTTTTGTTTATTTATTTCTGTACCCTAGTGCCCATAAACCCTCTGCATCAAGCTTCAGCTGCATTGCTGATACACCGTGGTTTGGGTTCGTGACGCCTAGGAATATAATTAGTCGAAATACAGTTCATCACTTTTGAAAAATCATGTGAATATTCGCGGTAGAATATGCAAAATTATCTTTGTATTGTTAAGGTCAGGTCAAAATCTACTTAAATGGTTATTTGTCTAAGTTAAAAATATTGCGAAAACTCCCATTTTTTATATGAATCTATAATTTTCCGGTCACTTTTAATAATTATACGATACGTATTTTTTGGTAAATTTTTAAATATTTTGATATCGCCGGCATGTTTGAATTTTAGTTTGGTTTATATCTCTTCTTCACCAGGACTTCTTCTTTCAATCAATCTCTTTTCTACTCTTCAGTTTGTTTCTTGGATAAAAGTTATATATTGTCTTTACATATTAACAATACACTATTAGCTAGGTATACTAGTAGGGGTAAGCAAACCCCGAGTGCCGCAGCCATTGCTGTTATTCTCGTTTTCTTCCTCTATTTTCTTTCCTAGACACTAATGTCTTTCATCCTATACTTATTCGCTTACATCATTTGCATCTCATCACAGATATTACACATCTATATCCATGAATCTGGAACACATAACTGATGACCCCATCTTAATATAATCACAATCGCGTTTAAATCGCGTCGATTCGATGAGTTTAGGGTCAGAGGATAAAAATTAGTAATTTCGATGGGTACCTAGGCACTTCCATGTTTATTGAACTATTTAAAAGCGGGAATCTCCGTTTAAAAACCGGTATCAATTGGCAACCCTGTTTTGACTTTCTTAAAGAAATGTCGGTAATGAGGAAATCTGCAATATTTTTTATCCCGCGGGGTTGTCAATGTCAATTTTGAAATTCGCTGTCAATTTTCGCGAAAGTATTTTAAAAATATTTTACCTGCGACAATATATTACAAATAAAGTAAAATTACAATGTAAATTGAAACGTTGGAAGTCTGGAATTTCTAGTATTTCAGTTATAAAGTGTAATTTGCTTTGCTCTTGTCAATAGATGTGTATAATTTGAATACGAAATTAGGTTAATTTGTTTTGACA
The DNA here is from genome assembly GCF_059751285.1 of Brachycentrus maculatus. NCBI lineage: Eukaryota > Metazoa > Arthropoda > Insecta > Trichoptera > Brachycentridae > Brachycentrus > Brachycentrus maculatus. Next base: position 478,208 of record NW_028281392.1, on the reverse strand, counting down.
TTTCATATTATTGTGTAATATTGTGTAATAGTGACGACGCATGTTCTTTCTTGTAAATATATTGTTTCCGTCCTGATTGCTGACATTGGATAAAAGAGATTATCTCTTTAATTACGTGAAAAGTCCTATAAACATATTTTATTAAGTGTTATATCAAACCCGGTATCGAAATAACGGTAAGTTTCATCATGTTATCATAATATTATCTATCGCGGTAAGTGCAATAAATCTAGGTAACATTGAACTCTCGCGTTATTCTGAACTTAGTCGAAATGATTCGTTTTAAAAATTTTAACAGCAATTTATTATTTTTAAAAAAAGTTAATATTTAAAAAAAAAAAAATTAGTTGCCACCAATGATGCAACTTAATTGTTTAATTTTTATTATATATTTTTTATATTTATTTATATTATTTACAATGTTACATTTTTTCTACCTTTATCCAATAATGCAAAGGGTATTTATTATGTTGGGGTGATGCGGTGTCAACTTGATTGTGAGCTATATGGAGGCAAAGAGATCAATCCTGTGCTCCATTTCTTGAGTATTAGTACAGTATTCTATTCTTCTTCAAACCCTCATCCACACCCGATGGTACATAGGGCACTGCATCATATAAATGCAGTGTTACGTTGATCTTTAAGACGTGAAGGAAAAGTGATTGGCCCTCCACTTCAGTTACCAGTCCAGGGTAATATTATTTCTAAAATTAACTTCTAAGAAGTCGCTCATTCCTTTCAACAACGTCATATATCAAAAATCTTGATTTTTCAGGAGATCCTTTTTAAAATTTGAAAATATAGTAAAATGTATTAAAAATAAATATTAAGCCACTTACTGAACTTTTTACTGTGCAACAGGCCTTTTTAGGTAAAACTTGAATGTTTTTTCTCCATTTGAAAAATATTTTGTAAATTTAAAAAAAATAATTAAACAATACCTTTTCTTCAAAATCCAAAAACAACACTTTCTGCCCTGTAGCGGGTAAATATTAAGTTAAAAATATGCCGCTTTTGCTGGAATATAGTACATTTTCTGGGCATTCCGAAAACATGCACATCTGAAAATTGACAATTTTGATATATGACGCTGTTGAAAGGAGTGAGCAAAGTGAGGACTGACGCATATTTAAAAAAAAATCGTGATATTTTTTGTGGCTTTTATTGAAATGTGGAAGGGTTTCGCAAGTCAGGGCTTCTTTATTTTCCTTGATACACCCTTTTATGTAGTTCTCTAAATTATTTGAAAAGTTTTTGTGATTCAAGACATACATGTAAATTTGATGATAATGGATAATCATTGCTTTTTCTTTTTTTTTTCTTCTACCTGATGGTATTCTTAACTTTTCTCGGTTTATAATTCTTTCCAGCTGAAATTTTTCATGTTAAATTATCAAATATATCAGGGGTCAACACATCGTTTGTGGGAAATGCTTCAAAGGGTCTTTTACATACCGTTGGTAGAGAGCGGGAAACGCATATAAGCGTTCTATTTATATTGAAAGCTGTCCCACCGCATGCCCAGATCTGATACAGAAGCATCTAGGCTTCCTGACAGATCTGCTCTTGCTAAGCAATTTTTTTTTTTTTGAACTAAGTTGCGAAATTTATTGAAAATGTGAAACAACATAAAATTGTATCCCGATTTTACTATGAATTAACATTTAAAAGCTTTCAATATACCTGTCACTGCCAATCTAAATAATACAAGGCTGTAAGTCCATCACCAAATTTTCTAGAAGTTCCCCAGTGTAGGGAGTGAAAGGGAGCCCAGTTTGTGGGCGTCTGTGTACCGGCCAACGTCGAGTCGTAATCGGATCCAGCTGACTAATTGAACTAAACACTAAGCGTTCTATTTGCTTACTTTTAGTAAAGCGCGAGAGACGCCAAAAAACACTGTACAGATCGGAGTTGGGTCTGCGGTTACTTGTTATTAGTATACGGCCGTAATTAGATACTAATTAGGGCCGGGGTTGATGAAAAAATTGGCCGACAACAATAGAGGTTGAGTATGCTGAATATACTTCCGAATTTGTGCATTGATTACTGTTGAGTAATTGAATCCGGAAATCAAATTAAATATCGACTTCCTGTGAAGGATTTGTTGCTCTATTCGATTTTGTTATTGAATTGCCCATCACAAGTTCAAGGCCATTGTTTATTGTTCCATCATAAAGCAAGCTGGGACAATTCAATTCAATTTATTCAGTAAAAATTAACATATACAGTATCAAGCAGATAAATGGATCTTTGTCAGACGGGAGGAATATCTAATTTAACATACTCAACCCATAATGGATTGTATTAGACTCGTTTATAACAGCCGATATAATTAATGTTTTCATTCATCATTTTCTTTTGGAAAATTCGCCTTTAAAAAAAGGTTATTTTCGTAAGTTGGCAATGAATGACGTCACAGAAAAGATGGAGTTATTTTAATGTTGGTGTCATTGCTTAATTATTGGCAGCTCTATTTGTTGATGTCTATGGTCCACCCTCCCACCCCCCCGCCACGCCCATCATATTTGTTAACACAAATGGTGGTGTAGTGGTAAACAAACAATCCACACTACTACTATTACAGCTCTATAAACCATAGACAGTAAACCATATGACGTCATAAAACGTTTGATGAAGGAAATTTTATGACGTATGCGAATGCACGTTTTTCATTTTATTCGAATATCTAAAGTTAAAACATAATAATTAAATTATTATTTAATATGATCTCATTTGGGCTAAATCAAGAATTTTACTCTCTCGTCTCGAAACCATACCTGAATTATTAACAAAATTAGCTTTTCCACCGTAGTGCAATCAATTTTGGAAAGCCGATTCTTACAGATCGCCGATAGGTTTTCAATTAGGTTTATGTCTGGCGAAATTCTTGACCAGTCCAACACAGTTCATTGTTTTTTTGTGAAAAATTTCAACATTTTTTTGGATTTGTGGCAGGGGGTTAAATCCTGCTGAAATATTCCATTACCATTTGACCTTTGTTTTCATATCTCTGGTAGTATCTTTTCCAGTAGAATTGGGTGATACTTCTCGCCAATCATCATCTCAGTCACTGAAAGAAGCAGCCCTGGTCCATAATACGAGGAACACCCCCAAAAATTTTTTTAGAGGGTGTGAAGAAACATTCAGGTTTTACCTAAAAAAATCTGTTGCACAGTAAAAAGTTCAATAAGTGGCTTGATTTTATTTTTAATACATTTTATTATATTTTAAAACTTTAAAAATGATCTTCTGAAATATCAAGTGTTTAGATATATGTCCGCCTCCGTAGTGTAATGGTCAGCACGCTCGGCTACCGTTCTGGAGGTCCCGGCTCGATTCCCAAGGGGGGTAAAATAAATATAAGTGATTTTTTCACTGTAATATTTATTCAATATTACCATGGACTGGTACCTGAAGCGGAGGGCTGATCACCCTTCCTTCATGTGTAAACGATCAAGATGACACTGCGTTTATATGACACAGTGCCCTATGCACCATTGGGGTGCAGATAAGGGTTTTATTATTATTTATTATTATTTGATATATCGCTCACTCCTTTCAAGAACGTCATAAATCAAAAATCGTCAATTTTCAGTTGTGCATGTTTTCCGAATGCCCAGAAAATGTACTATATCCCAGCAAAATCGGTACATTTTTACTTAATATTTAACCGCTACAGGGTAAAAAGTGTTGTTTTTGAATTTTGAAGGAAAGGTATGGTTTAATATTTTTTTTTTAATAAACCAAATATTTTTCAAATGGAGAAAAAACCTTCAGGTTTTATCTAAAAAGATCTGTTGCACAGTAAAAAGTTCAATAAGTGGCTTGATATTTATTTTTAATACATTGTAATATATTTTTAAACTTTAAAAACGTTCTCCTGAAAAATCAAGTTTTTTGATTTATGACGTTCTTGAAAGGAGTGAGCGATATGACGTTGTTGGAAGGGGTGGGAGGATATTATCTCTACTTCTAGATTAGATATAAACCCTGTATATTTCATTGCAATGGGTTGATCGTTGTATGTTATATTGATTGAAGATAGATAATTCCTGAAAGAAACATATAGATATTTTGAATATTGAAAGCATTAACTTTGTAAATCATAGTGATATATTATTTAAAGAAATAAAAAGACTTTGTTTTTTGATCCACTCACATTTTTATTAAAAACCAACCACAAAATTTAGTCAGTCATTAAATAAACCCTGAGGAGGGCAACAGGTTGTTGCCGAAACTAGTTGGTTTTTTACTAAACATGTGAGTGGATCAAAAACAAAGTCTTTTTATTTCTCAAAATAAAAAATATAGAAGTCTAGAGGATATTAGGGGAGAAAAATTTCTTAATTATAATTTTTTTTTTTAACCCTTATCCGCACCCTAATGGTGCATAGGGCACTGCGTAATACAAACGCAGTGTTATCTTGATCGTTAACCATGAAGGAAAGGTGATCAGTTCTCCGCTTCAGGTACCAGTCCAGGGTGATATCGAATAAATAGTACAGTGAAAAAAATCACTTATATTTATTTTACCCCCCCTGGGAATCGAACCCGGGACCTCCAGAACGGTAGCCGAGCGTGCTGACCATTACACTACAGAGGCGAACAGTCTTAAAAATTAGTACAGTGAAACCTGTTACATTGAACACCTTCTCTCAATGAACACCTATCTACATTATATACATTGAACACACACACATTAATTTTCTCACTAATTCACCTTTTCTGAATGAACAGCTTTATACTTTGAACATTGAACATTAAAAATAGTATTTATCATTTAATTACACACTGTTAGAATGAACATTAAATAATTTTAGATAAGCTAAATATTATTTTTTGACATCTCATCAAAGATGAAGAAGAATATGGAAGTCTGGGCATTTACGGGGCTGACAACCGTCATAGGCTGGTTTAAGTGATCACTTTACACACGTGTAACATTCACCAATTCTACCCATTATTGACAACCACACTACTCAAATTCTTGGAAGTTCTATATATATGAACCAATTTAGAAACCTTGTTCATGAATCACTAGAACTTCACTAGAGACATCTATTGGTGAGATGTAAAGAAGCTTTTTATTAAGCAGAAACTCTTATATTAGTATGTGAGATCCGAATCCTGGATTATAATCACACACATGAGAAACGCCAGAAAATACCATTTTCATTTTTATTATTAAGCTTATAATTTGCCCAGACTTCCGTATTCTTCTTCATCTTTGATGAGATGTCAAAAAATAATATGAAAATAACTCCTGTAATTGGAGATAATCCAGATTTTGTGAACAAGTATTTGGACACACTCAAAATGTTGTAAGCTAATTATTTGTAAATTCTTTGTCCCCCTTTACTTTTTTTATTCTTTCACCTTTGGTTATTGATAAAAAAGTATATTCACAAAAAATCTATCTGGTAATATAGTCTGCCTACTTGGTTTACTTGGTTTGATAGCGTAATTGTGTCCGTTTTTAGCGTTCCTGGTACCGTTGGATTCCTCTCTATAATTTTTTATTTACCTGTTAAATTGAACACCTCCTTACATTGAACGTTTTTTTAGTGCACTAGTGGTATTCAATCTAACAGGTTTCACTGTATATCTATACTGCAAACAATCATTTACCCTTTCCTCAAAATATTTTTCATATATTATTGTTTATTTCCCCTTGAAAACTATTTTCGAAATTATTTTTGATATTCCACCATTTTGGCAGTTGAAAAAACAGTAGAATCTCACTTCCTTTGCTTTTAAATAAAATTTTGTTCCAAATACAAATTTTTAAAAATGTGTTTCATTTGATGAACGCATGAATAAATTGTACCTCCCTAGGTGAAGCGGTATAGCTACGCATATTCTAATCCAGTGCTCCGCAACCTTTTCTCACCTGCGACACACCAAAATTCTTCCTAGAATTCCACGGCACACCTAAAGTTTAAATATATAGACCATCGAAAATTTATTTATTGATTTGGCTTTTAATTTGTAGCACTCTATTTTAATTTATACATTAATTGTTAAATCAAACATCGATCTTTTTAGTCAAATTGTTTTTTATTGTTAAAAAACACATAAAAATTTATATTGTGACAGTTGTTTCGCCTCGCATTTGATTAAAAATACCGTAACTAAGCTAAACAATTTTTATGTGTTTTTTTCACAATAAAATACAACTTAGTAGACTTAAAAATCTGTGTTTGATTTTAAAATTAATACATAAAATACGTTGAAAAATTATGTATTTATAATTATATTATAATTTTGAAATAAAAGACAATGTTATGAAAAATAATTTGTCATTGTGTGTTATTAATGACCAATTATTTTTGTATTTAATTACATAATGTTAAATAAAAAATGTCAATTACATTGAATTTGGCCGCGGCACACCTGAATCCTGCTCACGGCACACCATTGTGCCACGGCACACCGGTTGCGGAGCACTGTTCTAATCTATCAAACAGGACACATCTTTATACTATTTGTATTTGGAACAAAAACCTGGCAAATAAACCAAGCGAGATTCTTCTGTGTTGCCAAATGTCAAAATGGTGTATGAAAACCGTAATAATGTGAAAATAGTTTAACGCATATTTCTGTTCCCGTTACCATTTTTTCACCCGTTTTTTTACAGAAACCTCCGTGATCATGCACACAGCAACTCTTGCAAGCTTCATCGCAATCGGTTCAATAGTATAGGAGTCTATAGAAGATGAACATACTAAGATATATTATTTTTTATATTAATAAATTTTATTTCACAATGCGTTCATTTTTCAATACTTTACTTATCCGCCTCCGTAGTGTAATGGTCATCGCGCTCGGCTACCGTTCTGGAGGTCCCGGGTTCGATTCCCAGGGGGGGTGTCAAATAAATATAAGTGATTTTTTCACTCTAATATTTATTCAATATTACCCTGGACTGGTACCCGAAGCGGAGGGCTGATTACCTTTCCTTCACGTGTTAACAATCAAGATAACACTGCGTTTATATGATGCAGTGCCCTATGCACCATCGGGTGCAAATGAGGGTTTGAAGATGGTTTCATTGTACCATATTATATATAAATATGTAGTTGAATTATTAAAAAAAGATACATGTCAAATTGTAAATTTTCTGTAATTTTTTTTAATGCTTTAAACGTGATCAGAACCACGTATTTTAGACGTTGTTTACAACACGTGGTTCGAACATGCCAACCCTGGCTATACCGGTCCAACTGCAAACTACACATGTACTATAATTTGACCACATATTTTAAACTGAAGGTATAAAAACTGGTTTCGGAACCAGTTTTTTGCAACGTACCTACATACGTGCTGTCAGTGATCCGCCAATGCCACCTATCTGAACATAATCACCGTTAAGGCTTAGATCTCAAGCTTGTCTAAAGCGTTTTAACCGGAATGCGTTCGGCCGCGCTCAGGGCTGGTCGTGTGCTCACGCTCAATTTTGAAGAAAAATGTGAATTAATTTTTGTTTGTTTTTGAGAATATGTATGGATTTTTTTTTTTAACACCTTACCTTTTAATAACGCTTTTCTTTTCAAAACCATACATTGATTTCAAAGAAAAACTTATTTTTTCAATACAAAAACTGTGTTTTAAGAAAAAAATTCAATTACGTCAAATGTTATTTGGGTTCAAAGAAAATTACGTTGCGAGTTATCAAATATTGGTCCTTAAAATAGTTAGAATGTAAAAGCCAATACTAATAGCTAATTACTTTATACACTAAACATTCTGTCTACAACATTTTGAGTGTGTCCAAATACTTGTTCACAAATCTGGATTATCTCCAATTATAGGAATTATTTTTCATCTCACCAATAGATGTCTCTAGTGAAAGATCTGGATTATCTCCAATTACAGGAGTTATGTTTATATTATTTCATTATAAATAAATAATTATATTGACAAATTATATTGATGAATGATAAGGAGAGTTTAGATTAATTATTTGACGACTTAAACGAATGATTAATCCGAAACCGGTATGTTTCGTAAATCCGAAATCGTGAAGTAAAGCTTTTAAGTGATATTAAACAAAGTGAATGATGAATGATAAGGAGAGAAAATAACTCCTGTAATTGGAGATAATCCAGATTTTGTAGACAAGTATTTGGACACACTGAATATGTTGTAAATAAATTATCTGGTCAAATTATAAGCTTAAATAATAGAAATGAAAATAGTATTTTCTGGCATTTCTCATGTGTGTGATTATAATCCAGGATTCGGACCTCACATACTAATATAAGAGTTTTTCCTTAATAAAAAGCTTCTTTACATCTCGCCAATAGATGTCTCTAGTGAAGTTCTAGTGATTCAAGAACAATGTTTCAAAATTGGTTCATATATATAGAACTTTTAAAAATTTGAGTAGTGTGGTTGTCAATAATGGGTGGAATTGGTGAATGTTACACGTGCGTAAAGTGATCACTCAAACCAGCCAATGACGGTCGTCAGCCCCGTAAATGCCCAGACTTCCATATTCTTCTTCATCTTTGATGAGATGTCAAAAAATAATATGAAAAATAACATTTTGTCCACCGTTGAGGATAGTATGTCACATTCAACAAAAAAAAAACATGAAAAATTATAATATATAATAAAACCCTTATCCGCACCCCAATGGTGCATAGGGCACTGCGTCATATAAACGCAGTGTTATCTTGATCGTTTACACATGAAGGAAAGGTGATCCTCCCTCCGCTTCAGGTACCAGTCCAGGGTAATATTGAATAAATATGACAGTGAAAAAATCACTTATATTTATTTTACCCCCCTTGGGAATCGAACCCGGGACCTCCAGAACGATAGCCGAGCGTGCTGGCCATTACACTACGGAGGCAGACTGAAAAATTACTAATGCTATATTGTCCAATTGTTAGATATGGGATATTGACAAATCACCAACAAATTATGCGAAGTAGAGTTCATTCGGTTACAAAAAATATAATGAATCATTAATTGTTTACGAGGAAAAAAAATTAGAACAGTTTTTTATAATAATTAGTAAGTATATACAATTTTTTGCCACATATCAGACTGTGCCAATTTAGTCATATGTATAAAGAAATACTAATATAAGAGTTTCTGCTTAGTAAAAAGCTTCTTTACATCTCACCAATAGATGTCTCTAGTGAAGTTCTAGTGATTCAAGAACAAGGTTTCTAAATTGGTTCATATATATTGAACTTCCAAGAATTTGAGTGGTGTGGTTGTCAATAATGGGTAGAATTGGTGAATGTTACACGTGTGTAAAGTGATCACTTAAACCAGCCTATGACGGTCGTCAGCCCCGTAAATGCCCAGACTTCCATATTCTTCATCATCTTTGATGAGATGTCAAAAAATAATATAAAATTATATATCGCTCACTCCCTTCAAGAACGTCATAAATCAAAAAACTTGATTTTTCTGGAGAACATTTTCAAAGTGAAAAATATAATACAATGTACAATGATTAAAGAAAACACTTCGTTTTTTACCACTTGAGTTTTATTATAGACTACATGTTTCAGAAGTTAAACTTCCATCATTCAGGTCTGTATAATAACTAAAATATAAAATATAAAATTGTTCTATAAATAAGGAGAGGGGAAAGTAAGAGGAAGGGGTTAGTCAAGGGGTGGAGTTTGAAAATAAAGAAAACAAAGGAAAAATGGAAAGCAATGGTGAAGAATTTTGAAACAATATATTATTTAATAAATTATTATTAGAATTCAGGTTTTTTTGGATTTCTAAATTATCAAGATAATTCATAATTTGGCCTTTATATGGAACAAGGTGTAATAATTTTAATTTATGAGAGTGAAATGAGTTTCACTTCACTCATTTCTCAGTTCATTCAAGTGTTTTCTTTAATCGTTGTAACATGTCTTACCACAAAGTTAATGCCGAAACAATAAATAAAATAATACAATGTATTAAAAATAAATATCAAGCAACTTATTGAACTATTTACTGTGCAACAGATCTTTTTACGTAAAACCTGAAGGTTTTTTCTCCATTTGAAAATATTTAGTATATTTAAAAAATAATTAAACAATACCTTTTCTTCAAAATGCAAAAATAACACTTTCTGCCCTGTAGCGGGTAAATATTAAGTTTAAAATATGCCTCTTTTGCTGGGATAAAGTACATTTTCTGGGCATACCGAAAACATGCACAACTGAAAATTGTCAATTTTTTATTTATGACGTTCTTGAAAGGAGTGAGCGATATGTTTGGCTACTGCGCTGAAGGTCCCGGATCAAATTAATAAATTATTTTTCCCTCTAATATTTATTGAATATTACCCTGGACTGGTACCTGAAGCGTAGGACTGATATCCTTTCTTTCGTATTTTGAATGTAAGATAACATTGCTTATATCGTTTAGACCTAGGGTGTCAAACTCAAAACGCATTAAGGGCCGCATAAGGTATTTTGGGTACGCCAGCGGGCCACCAAATTTCCGTCATCGAACGTTTTATGACGTCATATGGTTTATTGTCCATGGGTTATATAGCTGTAATAGTAGTAGTAGTAGTAGTTGTCCGCCTCCGTGGTGCAATGGTCAGCGTGTTTAGCTACCGTGCTGGAGGTCCCGGGTTCGATTCCCTGGGGGGGAAAAAATAATATTACTGATTTTTACGCTGCAATATTTATTTAATTTTACCCTGGACTGGTTCCTGAAGCGCAAGAGTGATCACCTTGCCTTCATGTAAGTAATGATCAAGATAACACTGCGTCAATTTGATGCAGTGCCCTATGCACCATTGGGTGCGGATAAGGGTTATAAGTAAGTAAACTAATAGTAGTAGTGTGGATTGTTTGTTTACCACTACCCTACCATCTGTGTTATACAGATATGAGGGGAAGGGGGGTGGGAGGGTGGACCATATATATCAACAAATTCAGCCGCCAATAATTTAGGAATGTTAGCTATATTAAAATGAGCCCATCGTTTCTGTGACGTCATTCATTACCAACTTACGAAAATTACGTATTTACGAAGGCGAATTTTCCAAAAGAAAATGATGAATGAAAATATTAATTATATCGGCTGTTATAAACACTGCACGAGTCTAATACAATCCTTTATAGGTTGAGTATGTTAAATTAGGTATTCGTCCCGTCAGATAATGATCCATTGTATTGTTCAGTGAGTCAGTGTTCCCAGAATCCCTTGTTCAATGGACAATTAAACAGCAGCAATTGCTCTCAACTCATCTGCGTTCATGAATGAAATTCACTCAAAATTGAGATGTGCGTTGTCTTCCAATTAGTGTCTCCAAACAGATCATTTGACATTTGACACTCTGCGGGCAGGCTTCTCAACCTTTAAGAGAGTCGCTTTACTGTTTTCTAAATATAATTAATATTTAAAGCAATTACTTTGTTTACTACATTTTGAGTATGTCCAAATACTTTTTTACAAATCTTCTTCTAACCCTTATCCGCACCCCAATGGTGCATAGGGCACTGCATCGTATAAGCAGTGTTATCTCGGTCGTTAAATACACGAAGGAAAGGTGATAAGCCTTCCGCTTCAGGTACCAGTCCAGGATCACATTATTTAAATAAATATTAGACTGAAAAATCACAAATATTTATTTTGACCCTCTTGGGAATCGAACCCGGGACCTCCAGCATGGTAGCCTAGCGCGCTAACCACTACACTATGGAGGCGGATTTTTACAAATACTTATAATATATTTTTTTTGAGGTCAAGGGATCTTGCATCCCTTATGTCACCACGACCATATTACGTCTATTGTGACCTCCCTCTGTATTACAGCTCACTGCCAAGACCTACGTGAGTCATGTAACTCACGACCCGTCTTGGTGGTAAGAGCTTCACCTTCTCGGAGTCCAGTAGTGGTCCTCCAAGGATGTGACTTTGTTCGCGAGCGAGTGCGTCACAATTGTAGAGAATGTGGATTGGCGTTTCGTTATCCTCCATACAAAATCTGCATACTGGGGAGTCATGTAGTCCAATTTTTGTCATGTCGCTCACTCCTTTCAAGAACGTCATAAATCAAAAATCGTCAATTTTCAGTTGTGCATGTTTTCGGATTGCCCAGAAAATGTACTATATCCCAGCAAAAGAGGCATATTTTTAACCTTATATTTACCCGCTACAGGGCAGAAAGTGTTGTTTTTGCATTTTAAATAAAATGCATTGTTTAATTATTTTTTTAAACATACTAAATATTTTTCAAATGGAGAAAAAACCTTCAGGTTTTACCTAAAAAGATCTGTTACACTGTAAAAAGTTCAATAAGTAGCTTGATATTTATTTTTTATAAATTGTGTTATATTTTAAAACTTTAAAAACGTTCTTTATGACGTTCTTGAAAGGAGTGAGCGATGTGTTCCCTCAGTCTGCAGTGTCCTGCCAAGGTCCTGGTTAGGATCCTTATTTTTTTTTGCAAAGCTTTAGAGCTTCTGTGGTGATATGGATTAGTTTCTTTTAGGTGATTGGCAAATTCAGAATAATTATTATTATTTAGGCATCTTGTATGCTCTTTACATCGGATATTAAAATTTCTAGAATTTTTTGACATCTCATCAAAGATGAAGAAGAATATGGAAGTCTGGGCATTTACGGGGCTGACGACCGTCATAGGCTGGTTTAAGTGATCACTTTACACACGTGTAACATTCACCAATTCTACCCATTATTGACAACCACACTACTCAAATTCTTGGAAGTTCTATATATATGAACCAGTTTAGAAACCTTGTTCTTGAATCACTAGAACTTCACTAGAGACATCTATTGGTGAGATGTAAAATCCAGATTTTGTGAACAAGTATTTGGACACACTCAAAATGTTGTAAAATTTCTAGATGTTTTTCCAATATATATAACGTGGTAATATTTTCCTTCGTAAATTGGGTGTATATAATATGTAAAGTGGGTGTATAAAATATGCAAAGTGGGTGTATAATAATAAAATAAACAATGTGTTGCTTTGTAATTAAAGTTTATAATCAAAGTTTATTCTTAATTAATCTTTACAATATTTTTCTATCTATCTATCTATCTATCTGATTCTGACAGTTCAGAATATTATATTTTTTCTATCCGATGTCTTTTGTTTTATTCAGTGCGACGCATGCGACATCTGGTGGTAGATCTGCTTTATGTAGGTACTATATGTATGGATTTTTGTCCGCCTCCGTAGTGTAATGGTCAGCATGCTCGGCTACCGTTCTGGAGGTCCCGGGTTCGATTCCCAGGGGGGTTTAATAAATATAAGTGATTTTTTCACTCTAATATTTATTCAATATTACACTGGACTGGTACCTGAAGTGGAGGGCTGATCACCTTTCCTTCATGTGTAAACGATCGAGATAACACTGCGTTTATATGAAGCAGTGCCCTATGCACCATTGGGGTGCGGTAAGGGTTTTATTATTATATGTAAGTACTTAATAAAATGTATAGGTAGGTACCTAGGTATTTTATTACATATACAAGCTTGTATGTGCACAGGGACAAGTATCTAGCAGTTGCGAATGCAAGACAACAGCTTGTCAGGTGTCTTAGATTCAAGGTTCACCTTTCTGCATTTCACTTATCTAGCACCATGTCAACGGCACTTGTTTAAATTAGAATAACTGTCCCCCGAGTCAGTTTATCTAAGCTCAGGAGAGCGGTGATTTACTACCGCAAGACAAATACTGGCTTGTTACTTTGAGAGATAACAATTAGTATTATTTTTATTGTATTAACTTTGTTTAGCTGTAATAGTTAACCTTTACAGATATATTCAGAAAGTTATGCTCTAAGGCAGAGGTTCCCAGTCTTTTTCAGCCCGCGGAGCACTTACGACTTTAGTATTTTGTCACAGCGCCCTACTTTAGTAAGCTATTTGGAATAGATAATGTGACTGTATACTTATATACATATATTATTCATTCAAACCCTTATCCACACCCCAATGGTGCATAAGGCACTGCATCATATAAACGCAGTGTTATATTGATCGTTAACACATGAAGGAATGAGCGATATATATACATATATTGAAAGGAGTGAGCGATATATATACACATTTCGGATGGGTATTATTTACACCTACGGACCGCTGGTGACGGGATTTATTTATTATGTTCCACTCGTTCATTCAAACCCTCATCCGCACCTGATGGTGCATAGGGCACTGCATCATATAAACGCAGTATCTTAATTGTTGTTAACACATGAAGGAAAGGTGATCAGCCCTCCGCTTCCGGTACCAGTCCAGGGTAATATTGAATAAATATAAGAGTGAAAAAATCACTTATATTTATTTGACCCCCCCTGGGAATTGAACCCGGGAACTCCAGTACGGTAGCCAAGCGTGCTGACCATTACACTACGGAGGCGGACATATATTATAATGGAAAGAAATAGGTACTTACCTACAATAATAGTGGTTGGGTAGAAAGATGCTAGCTCTCAAAAAATTAATTGTTGTTTTATAGATCCCCGAGAATATTTGTGTTTTCGGATAATGATAGAGGTTCGACTCACGGCGCCCCTCTTTACTTTCTACGGCGCACTTTGGGAACCCCTGCTCTTAGGGTTGATTTTTTTTAAGTACATTAAATATGCATACCTGTATTGACATCTCAACATATAAGAATAAGAATATGTAAGTATTTGAGAGTATTTACTCGGCCTACTAACCGCCAAAGGCTGATTTAAATGAAGTACTATATTTGACATACTTCATCATGCCAAGTTTCCCTCGTTCTTCCTCTGCCCCTATTTATAGCTACATTAGCCTCATAAATTTGATTTACCGTTCCTTCCTCACTTATTCATTCCATGTGTCCAAACCATCTCATGACATCTTTCTTAATTTTATCGATAATGCTTATCTCTGCCTTGCATTCTTTTTTTATATCACCATTGGAACATCTGTCATACAACGTTTTGCCGCACATTCATCTGAGGGAACGCATTTTGACTGCATTTAGTCTTCTTTCTCTTTCAACTTACTCTAATTTTTGCATTTCAGCTCTCATTGGTTGAGTCTTCCATCAAGAAATGGACCCTGGCTTTTATAGTCATGACCGAAAAATCAGTCCAAGAAAAGGTGCATACTGGTTCTCGCAATTCACTTATTGGTAAGATAATTGATGTTTTGGTCCTCGGAATTTATTTTTTGGTACGATGATTTATGATCTGGTCATCGCAATTTACTTTTTGGTACAATAATTTATGATCTGGCCATCGCAATTTACTTTTTGGTACAATAATTTATGATCTGGTCATCGCAATTTACTTTTTGGTACGATGATGTATGATCTGGTCATCGCAATTTACTTTTTGGTACAATAATTTATGATCTGGTCATCGCAATTTACTTTTTGGTACAATAATTTATGATCTGGTCATCGCAATTTACTTTTTGGTACAATAATTTATGATCTGGTCATCGCAATTTACTTTTTGGTACAATAATTTATGATCTGGTCATCGCAATTTACTTTTTGGTACAATAATTTATGATCTGGTCATCGCAATTTACTTTTTGGTACAATAATTTATGATCTGGTCATCGCAATTTACTTTTTGGTACAATAATTTATGATCTGGTCATCGCAATGAACTTTTTTTTACAATAATTTATGATCTGGTCATCGCAATTTACTTTTTGTTACAATAATTTATGATCTGGTCATCGCAATTTACTTTTTGGTAGGATGATTTTTTATGTATTTTAAACCTATTATTAGATAAAAGACTTTATTTTTATAAACAAGACACCACCTCCCCTTTTTTTAAATATAAATATGAGGTCATGGGATCTTGCATCCCTTATGTCACTGCGACCATATTAGCTATTGTAACCTCTTTCTGTATC
The DNA here is from genome assembly GCF_059751285.1 of Brachycentrus maculatus. Classification (NCBI taxonomy): domain Eukaryota; kingdom Metazoa; phylum Arthropoda; class Insecta; order Trichoptera; family Brachycentridae; genus Brachycentrus; species Brachycentrus maculatus. The sequence continues at coordinate 462,352 of NW_028281392.1, read as the reverse complement.
ATAGCTCACTCTAAAGACCTACGTGAGTCATGTAGCTCACAACCTGTCTTGGTGGTAGGAGCTTCACCTTTTTGGAGTCCAGTAGAGGTCCTCCAAGGATGTGACTTTGTTTGCGAGCGAGTGCGCCACAGTTATAGAGAATGTGGATTGGTGTTTCGTTATCCTCCATACAAAATCTGCAGACTGGGGAGTCATGTAATCCAATTTTCCTCCCCCCACCCTATAATTAGTCTGTTTTACGAGTATCAAGGTTTTACTGTATTTATATTATGTGTGTAAAAAACGTTCCATTGTCCTGTAGGTGGATGAGAGACCTCTTCTCCAAAGGCTTCAAGAGACAGATAGAACTCGACGATCTGTTTGCACCGCTCGGCAGCCACAGGTCAGGAGTTATCGGGTCCAGGTACCAGGATGCGTGGAATACGCAGAGTGCGCTGCCAAAGCCGTCCCTCATCAAAGTGCTCTTTGCGCAACATGGCATCAGGCTCATGATCGTCAATCTGGCGTTTGTCATCACGGAAGTTACGTTGAGGTAGAAATTGTAAATTTATGGCATTATTATTGACAATTGGTTCTATCCTTATTGAAATATGTAAAGAAATAATACAGATATATATCGTAGTCATACAGGAGAAAGTGACCAAGTGTATTGACTCTTTGATATCTTACTAGCTTAATATTGCGTTGAAAAGTCCCAAAGGATTTTAAACTTGGAAGTATAATATATTGACTTGTTTAAAATAACTAACTGCATTGATGTTTATTATTGATGCCAAGCAAAAGTGACTTAAATGTCCCTCCTGAACATTTTACGTTTTGTTAGTTGGTCACTTTCTCCTGTACGACTGCGATATGAGGGCTGTGCAATTAATAAGTAGACTGACGTCAAAAACAACAATTTTCCTGCAACAAATTGATGATGGCACCCGCCGTGTGGCATGTTGCGCCATCTTGTTGAAACCACAGCTCTGTCACATCAATGCCATTCAACTGAGGTATGAAGAAGTTAGTAATCATAGTTCTGTAGCGCTTTCCATTGACCGTAATATTCTGGCCGGCATCGTCTTTTAAAAAATATGGGCCAATGATTCCACTTTTAATTCCAAACATTCACTTTTAATAGATGTAAGGGCGTCTCGACAAAGGCTTCTGGGTTTTCTCCACTCCGAATTCGGAAATTCTGCTTAGTGACATGAAATTATGATCCATAATCCTGAAATTATCCGGAACATTGGTCTATATGTTCCCGATAGTTACCTTTCACATTCCTATACACAGGACCAACCTGCCGATAGTTATGCCTGTAGGAAGAGCTACCGCTATGTTGAACAATATTGCATTCGATATTGATCTGTTTCATGTGTCTGAAGGAGTTTTCCGAAGCGGGATTCTTCTACACCTTTAGCAATAGTTCTTGCATGTATTTTATTTTAATGTATACGATTCAAATTTTTATAGTTATGATATATTAATTGAAATAAATAAATTGAAAAATAAATTGAAATTGAAATAAATTGAAAATAATGGTCATTCAGTATTCATGGTAAAAGGGCGAAACGTACTGACTGCAAATCAACTGTCAACTGTCCAACTGACTGTCTATAGAAACAATGTTGAGAGTTTAAAAGTCAAACATTTAAAAAAAAATCCTATATTTGAGTGAAAAATCACTTAATATTTAATTTGATTTCTCTGGGAGCTAACCTCCTCTCATCCCTTGAGGACTCATCACCCAATTCAGCAGTTGATCAAAACAGTTGACTCACGTTCCAGGATAGCGCAGCCCTTGTGTCTGGGCGTGCTCATATCGTACTTCTCTCCGGGCCAGACGGAAATTTCCAGAGAGGAAGCGTACATGTACGCCAGCGGCGTCGTGCTGAGCATGGTGGTCAACGTGTGCATAGTGCAGCCGTACCTCAATGAGCTGCTGCACACGGCCATGAAGATGCGCGTCGGATGCTGTTCTCTCATATATAGAAAGGTAACTAACTAACTAACTAAGAATAGAACCGCCACACCACTCTGTCTTTGCAAACATTCTCCTCATACACACCCGCCGATTGTTTCGACTCCTAACCTGACCGCTTTCAAGTATTTGGCATACCTGATCGTGCCAAGTTTTTCTCGGTCTTCCTCTGCTCCTTTTTCCAATTACATTCGCCTCATAAATTTGTGTTACCGTTCTTTCCTCACCCATTCGTTCTACATCGCTTACTCCTTTCAAGAACGTCATAAATCAAAAAGCTTGATTTTTCAGGAGAACGTTTTTAAATTTTTAAAATATAATACAATGTATTAAAAATAAATATCAAGCCACTTATCGAACTTTTTACTGTGCAGCAGATATTTTTAGGTAAAACCTGAAGGTTTTTTCTCCATTTGAAAATATTTAATATGTATTTAAAAATAATAAAACAATACCTCTTCTTCAAAATTCAAATACAACACTTTCTGCCCTGTAGCGGGTAAATATTAAATTAAAAATATGCCTCTTTTCCTAGGATATAGTAACTTTTCTGGGCATTCCGAAAACATGCACAACTGAAAATTGACGATTTTTGATTTATGACGTTCTTGAAAGGAGTGAGCGACATGTCCAAACCATCTCAACACACCTTTCTAATAAAAGAAAGGTGCAACCACTTACTGGTCGAATTTTGGCGAGAAAATTCGTCGGTGCAGGAAATCATCACCTGGAACATTATTTTTGAATTTTAATTAATTTTTTTATTAGGTACTTCGTTTGGACCTAAAAGCAAATGGCAGCGGTGACGGGTTGGGGGGTCTGGTGATCAACCTGTTGACGAATGACACCAACCGTTTTGACATGTGTGTCGCCTTCATCCTGGAGCTGTTTCGTGCGCCTATAGAGGGGACCATTGTCATATACCTGATGTATTACAATATCGGTCCAGCCGCCCTCATAGGGGTGGCCTTCCTTCTCTGCTTCATCCCTCTACAAGGTAAACTCTCCCAACCCTTTAACTATTTTATTTTTGTATATTTTTTAAAAGGAATAATCTGCAAGCGTATATTAGAGGCTTGTCTACAGGTAGGCTAGTAAGGATCCTAGGACCACAAATACCCGGACCAATTAAAAATAAATCTTTCTTGTATTTTGAATATTTAACCTTTTGCACTCGAATGGCGACAATATGTCAACATGGTAAATTCCTCAGTAAATTGGTTGGCGACTATATGTCGCCACTATGTACCGTTATGTTGTTTAAATAATAAAAGGCCAGGATACGTACTAACGCAAGTACATTTCTGTCCCGCCAGTTGTTGAGTTGTTGGTCCTGGTTAGCATTTGGGTATGTTCCTATTACAAAAATGTAATTTGTGAAAGGTCACGAGTGCAAAGGGTTAAAGAACTATCTTTGTAGATCATTGTAATGTATTATTTGAAACACTTATTTTGTTTTTTGAAACCCTTATCCGCACCCCAATGGTGCATAGGGCACTGCGTCATATAAACGCAGTGTTATCTTGATTGTTTACACATGAAGGAAAGGTGATCAGCCCTCCGCTTCAGGTACCAGTCCGGGGTAATATTGAATAAATATGAGAGTGAAAACATCACTTATATTTATTCGACCCCCCTGGGAATCAAACCCGGGACCTCGAGAACGGTAGCCGAGCGTGCTGACCATTACACTACGAAGGCGGACATGTATTATTTAGAGACATAAAATAACTAGTTTCGGCAACAACCTGTTGCCCACTTCAGGGTTTGTTTTATAACACAAATAACAGTTTGTTTTATAACACAAAAAAGATTTTGTTTTATAACACAAATAGGGTTTGTTTTATAACACAAAGAGGGTTTGTTTTATAACAAGTTTTGAAACAGGTTGTTGCCGAAACTAGTTAGTTTATAATGATAAAAGTGCGTGGATCAAAACACAAAGCTGCTTTATTTCTCCATATAATAAATCTTACTTGAATTTATTTTGCACTTGGCGGAAATCGAACCCGCAACGCCAGTTTCAATTGTCAATTTTGTCAATATTGATGTTGAAAGCGATTCTTCAACATCACAAGAAAAAAATTATTTCATTTTGTCAGTATGTACATACATACCACTATTTCTTAGAATCTATTGTGTGCTGTGTTTTGATGCATTCTGGAACATTTTCAAACACAATGATGCAGAATGCAAATCGAAACACGTGTCACAATGGATTTTAAGAAATTCACCAAGTGTAATTCAAAATTCAAAACCAAGTGTCGTCTCTTTAACGCCTGCATCCTAACAGTGTTGCTGTACGGATGTGAGTCATGGCACCTCACCAAAGCTCAAAGCAAGAAACTAGCAAGTTTTGAAAATAGATGCCTGAGGCGAATACTGGGTATTAAGTGGTATGACTTCGTCAGGAATGACGAAGTGAGGAGAAGAACTGAACAGCCCCTCATACTGGAAGTCCTGAAGAGAAGAAGGTGGACATGGTTGGGACATGTCCTTAGAATGCCACCTGAGGGCATCAATCCCTCGTGTCTCTTCTTCCAACCCCGAGGATTCCGGCGCCCCGGAAGGCCGCTGACGACCATTCACCGACTATACTCAGCGGAACTTCGAGACGCCGGACTGACCTGGGAGGAAGCCAAGGAGATGGCGCGTGACAGAGTGACTTGGAGACGACTCGTGTTGGCCATATGCTCCACCTAGGGAGCGAACATGGATAGAAGAAATTCAAAATTAAAAATAAAAATTAAACATTTTTTGATCTGTTCCTGGGAATTTGAGTTCCATACAATTGTCCACAATGAACATACAACATTCAGCAGAAGAATAATGCAATTGTGTACAAATTTGTAAACAATCAACTTTTCCCTGGAAATTAAACAGCTATGAACAATTGAATGCTACAAATACATTGTTATTGTCAATCGCCTATTATCAATCAGGCGATATATCGAATTTACAGGTAAACCGAGGAATATAAATAACTTGGCCATGCATATTTGTGTTAGATCTACTAGTAGTATATTGCACATGTCGCTCACTCCTTTCAAGAACGTCATAAATCAAAAATCGTCAATTTTCAGTTGTGCATATTTTCGGAATGCCCAGAAAATGTACTATATCCCACCAAAAGAGGCATATTTTTAACTTAATATTTACCCACTACAGGGCAAAAAGTGTTGATTTTGCATTTTGAAGAAGATGTTTTGTTTAATTATTTTTTTAAATATATTAAATAATTTTCAAATGGAGAAAAAACCTTCAGGTTTTACCTAAAATAATATGTTGCACAGTAAAAAGTTTAATAAGTGGCTTGATATTTATTTTTAATACATTCTATTATATTTTTAAACTTTAAAAACATTCTTCTGAAAAATCAAGTATTTTGATATATGACGTTCTTGAAAGGAGTGAGCGATGTGCACACACTGAAAAACGTATAAAGTTAAACCTCTTTCTATCGTTTTTAAAGGAACCTATTGAAATAAACTATAAATGCGGGAAAACAATGAATGCGGGATTTACAAGTCAATACACAAGGAGATACCATCGAGTAAAGATACCGTCCTCCCAATCTGCATAGCCATTGGTAGGTTAAAAGTTGGTAGATTAGTAGAACAGGTGGAAAAATTAAAATACAGTGAAACTTCTATCTACCGTTTTTAAAGGGACCTATTAAAATAAACTATGAATGCGGGATTAAGAGGTCAATACGCAAGTAGATACGACCGAGTAAAGATACCATCCTCCCAATCTGCATAACCATTTGTAGGCCAAAATTCTAAGAAGAATACAGGTTTGAGATGTAAATGAAATATTAAAAAAAAAAAGTACAAACCTGAAAAGAATTTTTAAAAATACTTAAGTTTACTGACCAAATTTTGACAAAAAGTCAATAGTGTATTTTCGGCTTTGCAAATAGTTTTTTTAGAGCATCGGTTATTGAATGTGCGTTGTGGAAAGTGTTCTTTCAAATAGTGTGTATGCTTCTGGAAATGCAGGTACAGGCAGCGGCTCCTTTTCATCAATATCGACCTCTCCTGCTATCGGTTACACAAGCTTTCGATAGTTTCTATTCCATACGTTGCCGTTGAATGTAAGAAAAATCGAAAATAATGTAAAAAACAAACAAATTGTATCAAATTTGCAGCTTGAATGGAGGTAGAGTAGAGTGGAGAATTGCAGGTAATTGATGATAGAGAAACGATCGATGCGGTTTAGTTTAGTATGAAATTAATTCGGGATAGAAGAAAAAAACGACACATCCGGGAAAAACGATTATTCGAGGAACGATAGATAGAGGTTTCACTGTACCTGAGTGTGTATCTGTGTGGTCAAACGGATCTGCGATGCGAAGTGATGGGGCAAGTAAACAAGGCTGCAGCCATCTCAGGATGCCTGAAATATTCATCCTGAGATGAAGATCGGCTGCAAAGTCAAGATTTACAAAACTTGTGTGCGACCCATCATGACGTATGGGATCGAAAGGCACAAAAAACGCGCTTAGATATCAGAAATGAAGACTCTAAGAAGCATATCTGGCAAGAGTAGAGATAGAATAAGAAACGCCAGGATCAGGGAAATATGCGAGATCGAAGATGTCATTAGGTGGGGAAGGCAACGAAGGAGACAATGGTACAGAGCGCATGTGAGGAGAATGGAACTATCCAGACTTCCCCACATCGCACTGTACGGCTAACCCCATGGCAGACGACTCACGGGCAGACCACCAAAGAGATAGATCGATAGCTGGGAATCGACATCGCAGGAGGCTAATCCCTTTTAAAAACACACCACAAGGCCTACACCAATAAGAAAAAGAAGAGGTTAGAAGTCTAAGAAGAATACAAATTTTAGATGTGAAGTATTTTATTGTATATCCGGCATTTTACTGCACAGGCATTGACGCCGTTCGTGTCATATTTGTCCATGGTGGTTGGGGCTGGTTGAGGCACCATAATTTCAATAGGTCCCTTTAAAAACGGTAGATGTAGGTTTCACTGTATAGTGTATTTTTCCACGCACAGACTTTGCCTTAGTGGGATTTTTTGTTTATGTTATAAATATGTATATCTAAATGAATTCTTGTTCCGAGTTTGCCATTTCTAACGTCTCTGTAATGGGTTTTTGTTTTCAGCTTGGCTGGGCCGACTCAGTGCTGAAATCAGAATGAAATCGGCGCTGAAGACTGACAATCGAATAAGGCTGATGAACGAAATCATCCAAGGGATCCAGGTCATCAAGATGTACGCCTGGGAGCATTGTTTTGCCAACATTATAAGAGAGGCAAGAAAGTAAGTCTACGCCATCTCATGTATATACACATATTTCGAGATTTCATAATCACGTGTTAGCACAAATTTGTTCTTACAACGGCATTGAATGTATCTAGATTTTGTAAGATCCCTTTGTATAAAATCGACGGCCCCTATGTAAAGTACTCTATCTGCAGATCTGTTACTTAACAGGAGAGAGCTTAGAAGATTTTTTCAACGTATTCTTTTTTATTTTTATTGTCCGCCTCCGTGGTGTAATGGTCAGCGTATTTAGCTACCGTGCTGGAGGTCCCGGGTTCTATTCCCAGGGGGGGGGGGTGAAAATATATATTATATTTTACACTGTAATATTTATTTAATATTACCCTGGACTGGTTCCTGAGTGCAAGAGTGATCACCTTGCCTTCATGTAAGTAATGATCAAGATAACACTGCGTCAATTCGATGCAGTGCCCTATGCACCATGAGGTGCGGATAAGGGTTATAAGTAAATTCTTTTTCATTAATTAACGGTTGTATCTGAAATTCTAAACTAGTATTATTCTTTCAAAAACACGATTAAATAATGTATTAAATCGTTTTAAAACTTTATGCTTTGTCAAAATTAAGTAGTTAGCGTTTTAGGAGTTCAATTCATTTCGAAAATTCAATGTAGATAGCGTCTTATACGTCTGAAAACTAGGTGTAATTTATTTTATATATATTTTTTGTTTGTTTATATTTATAGATAACGGTCAGTTGATAACATACACCAAATATCTCCAAATTGATAAAAATGTAGTTAGGGCACTTTACGTAGGGCATGTCAAAATGTTGAATGCTGTTGAAGCCATACGGAAAATATTACATACCTTTTTATTGGATTTAAATTTTGTACTGACATTTTTTGGTGGAATTGCATTTTATGTAATAAAATAATGGTGAAGATGTCGGACCAGTCTGATGATGTCTGTAATGACGAAATCCGGTCATGGGTCAAATAAGATATATCGCTCACTTCTTTCAACAACGTCATACATCAAAAAACTTGATTTTTCAGGAGAACGTTTTTAAAGTTTAAAAATATAATACAATGTATTAAAAATAAATATCAAGCCACTTACTGAACTATTTATGTGCAACAGGTCTTTTTAGGTAAAACCTGAAGGTTTTTTTCTCCATTTGAAAAATATTTAGTATATTTAAAAAAATAATTAAACAACACCTTTTCTTCAGAATGCAAAAACAACACTTTCTGCCCTGTAGTGGGTAAATATTAAGTTTAAAATATGCCGCTTTTACTGGGATATAGTACATTTTCTGGGCATTCCGAAAACATGCACAACTGAAAATTGACGATTTTTGATATATGACGCTGTTGAAAGGAGAGAGCGACATGTATTTACAACAAAATTTACATCCATTCATTTTTTATTCATTTTGTTGGCCTGTGTAATGCTTACCTCAGCCTAGATACTTTATGTTCTATTCATATTATTTTTTGATATCTCATCAAAGATGAAGAAGAATATGGAAGTTTGGGCATTTACGGGGCTTACGACCGTCATAGGCTGGTTTAAGTGATCACATTACACACATGTAACATTTGACATAATGTCAAAAAATAATATGAAAATAACTCCTGTAATTGGAGATAATCCAGATTTTGTGAACAAGTATTTGGACACACTCAAAATGTTGTAAATAAATTATCTGGTCAAATTATAAGCTTAATAATAAAAATGAAAATGGTATTTTCCAGGGTTTCTCATGTGTGTGATTATAATCCAGGATTCGGATCTCACATTCTAATATAAGAGTTTCTGCTTAGTAAAAAGCTTCATTACATCTCACCAATAGATGTCTCTAGTGAAGTTCTAGTGATTCAAGAACAAGGTTTCTAAATTGGTTCATATATATAGAACTTCCAAGAATTTGAGTAGTGTGGTTGTCAATAATGGGTAGAATTGGTGAATGTTATACGTGTGTAAAGTGATCACTTAAACCAGCCTATGACGGTCGTAAGCCCCGTAAATGCCCAGACTTCCATATTCTTCTTCATCTTTGATGAGATGTCAAAAAATAATATGGAAATTATTTTGTGTATTCTAGAAAAGAAATGAAATTGATAAAACGTATTTCGTGGATACGAGCCCTGACCATCAGCTGCATAAAGCTGAACACGAGAATCTCCATATTTATAACTATCATCGCTTACATCGTGTTTGGGCACAAGATAACCGCCTCCAAGATTTTCGTCCTGTTCGCTCTCTATGATTTGATAAAGTTGACAGTTGTCGAATTCTTCCCTCTGGCCATAATGTCGGTGCTAGACGCGTACGTGTCCGTCAAGAGAATCCAAGACTTTTTGCTTCTACCGGAAGTCCCGAAACTCGAAAACGAAATAGGCGACAAGCAAAATGGCAATGCTCTTCCGTCGGAGCACAAAAACAAAGACAAGAATATCAGCTTCGAAAACGGGGCCATCATTCCGTACGAGGGAGACGGCCTGAAAGTCCGCAAGACCAGCGAAGAGAACGGAGTCAAGTTGAGCGAATTTGGGAAGGCCATAGAGCCGGGACTCGTCATGGAAAATGTCAACTCCGTTTGGAAAAGTGTCGATCCGGCGGGAATGGAGAAAACAACAGTCGCTTTGGATAACATCAATTTAAAGGTATGCTCATTAGTTCTTTTTTTATATACTATGAATATGACAAACTAGTTTGTCCGCCTCCGTAGTGTAATCGTCAGCATGCTCGACTACCGTTCTTGAGGTTCCGGGTTCGATTCCTGGGGGGAGTCAAATAAATTTAAGTGATTTTTTCACTCTAATATTTATTCAATATTACCCTGGACTGGTACCTGGATCACCTTTCCTCATATGCTTACGATCAAGATTTTGTGGGGTCCTGTCTTGACATATCGCTCACTCCTTTCAAGAACGTCATAAATCAAAAAACTTGATTTTTCAGGAGAACGTTATTAAAGTTTAAAAATATAACACAATGTATTAAAAATAAATATTAAGCCACTTATTGAACTTTTTACTGTGCAACACATATTTTTAGGTAAAACTTGAAGGTTATTTCTCCATCTGAAAAATATTTAATATATTTAAAAAAAGAATTAAACAATACCTTTTCTTCAAAATGCAAAAACAACATTTTTTGTCCTGTAGCGGGTAAATATTAAGTTAAAAATATGCCTCTTTTGCTGGGATATAGTACATTTTCTGGGCATTCTGAAAACGTGCACAACTAAAAATTGTCGATTTTTGATTTATGACGTTCTTGAAAGGAGTGAGCGATATGTCCCGCCCATTGCTATTTGAGTTTTGCCACAATATCCTCTACTTTGGTTTCTTTTCCTGTTAACTTCTTTTCTTACTTTACGCTTCTTCTTCCTTGCTCCATCCAAACTAATCGTCTTTGAAGACTGTTAGGGTAAACTCTCATCGTCCTCAGGTTGTAGGTCTTTCTATCATATACAACGTCACCTAGATCTTGCCTTTGAACCATGTTATTTATTTTATTTTATTTTATTTTATTTTATTTGGGATTTTTACAGCCAAAACAATATATTATACAACATTAATTAACCAAACTATGGCCAATTACAAAAAATCCTCCGATAATGCTATTCTTATGTTGGTTGGGGTGAGTGAGTGTGTGTGTGTGTGTGTGTTTGTGTTTGTGTTTGTGTGTGTGTGTGTGTGTGTGTGTGTGTGTGTAGTACCTATTTAAACAGTTGGCTTGTTGAACAAACGGCAACGATCAATCATTCACCTAATTTCCTGCTTATGTCATTTTTTATGGAATTAGTGCTTTTCCCAAATATATCTACGTCATTAAACATTTTATTATAAGTATCCATAATGCGGTTAATTGTAGTATTTCTGGCAAAATCAGTGTTACATTTAGGGACTTGAAAAAGTTGATTATAACGCGTTTGCCTTTGCGGTACCCTAAAATGGATGCGGGTAACCAGTTCTGGTGAATCTATATTATCAGAAAGGATATTAGCTAGTAAAACCATATCAGCTATCGTACGTCTATCAGCAAGAGTTTGGATTTTATGGAATGAGCACGCTTCGCGGTAGTTGGCAAAAAAAATATGTTCTTTCCGATTTAAGATTTTTACGAATTTTTTTTGTATTCTTTCAATTTTATCCGAGTGATTTTTATGAGAAGGAGACCAAATTGGCGACGAAAATTCAAGTAAACTACGCACGTAAGAAAAATATACCGTTTTAAGAGTGATCGTTTTATTAAAAGGTTTAATTGTGCGTAATAAAAATCCAAGTGTTCTGAGTGCTTTGTCGGTTATGCTCTCAATGTGGTGATTAAAAGTTAATTTTTCATCGAGTATTACACCTAGATCGCGAATTGTTGAAACAGATTTAATATTAGTATTATTTAAGTTGTAATTGTAACTGATAGCGTTTTTTTTTCTGTTGAATGAAATCTTTAAACATTTATCCGGATTAAGAGATAACATATTATTTTTACAGTACACGGATAATCTATTTAGATCTTCTTGCATTCTATGACAGTCATTAGTATCTCGAATGTTTAAGTACACCTTCATATCGTCAGCATACATTATGAATTTACAGTTAATAAAACAATTACCTATAACAATTATCTTTCTGTACTACCCGTGAATTTTTTTGGTCTTCCTCTAGATCAGTGTTCCTCAAACTTTTTCTATTCAAGGTACACACCTACCAAATTAAGAAATTTCAGAGTTGCATATTTTTACCATATTATGGTAACATATTTAACATATTATGTTTAATGCGAAATGTGAGCCTATTTAACTGAGCACAGGCAATCAAAATTTGGAGCAATTGTGTTATTTTCACAAAACTAGACTTTTTTCCGCGGCACACCAACTAATGACCACGGTACACCAGTGTGCCGCGGTACACACTTTGCAGAACAATGAAGATCCATGGCAATCGCGTGGTTTTATTGGTAAGAAATAATGTTTTCTTGAATGTTTTCCACAGATACTTTGTGGCACATTTTATAAACTTATTATGATTAGGATTTAGGATTTTTACGGAGTGTGTGGAAGTTTTTGGTGAGAGTATTTAATGTTTTTGAATTAAAATAAACCCTGATGATGACAAGGTTCTTGTCGAAACCGGTAGGTTGAATTGTATTAATAAAATACAATTTAAGGTTAAAACTAAGTTATTTAATTTTATAAAGAAATAATGTTGTTTTTAGGTGTTTCCTGGAGAATTAGTGGCTCTGATCGGCCCCGTGGGGTCCGGCAAGTCTACGCTGCTGCAGGCGGTGCTGGGCGAGGTGCGCGCATCGCCTGGGTCGCGCGTCTGCGTGGGCGGCGGCGTGTCCTACTGCGCGCAGCAGCCCTGGCTGTTCGAGGCCAGCGTGAGGCGGAACATCCTGTTCGGGCGCGCCATGGACCACGCGCGCTACCGCAGCGTCATCCGGGCCTGCCAGCTGGAGAGGGACCTTCAGGAGCTGCCGCACGGAGACAAGACCATCGTGGGAGAGAGAGGTAGCGCATATCCATTCCTGTCCACACCCAAATGACCCAAAGATCACTAAACCGCATCGACACAGTGTCAACTTGATTGTCAATTACTTACTTTACTTTTCATTGAGCTCTGGCTTCTTCTTCACCTATGTGGATTGCATCTTATGGGATTAGTCTTCATCAACATAATTTTTTTGTTAATTTATTATAGGTGCCTCAACTTGTGATGAAACATTAATCGTTTATATGAAAGAGGTGGAAGTTTGAGCATCCCATGGCTTACCTGAAATTTTACTGGCTTGTTCACATTTACTGGTGTGTAACGTTCACCATTCTGCCCATTATTAAACATTCATTTGCATTAATTTTTTTGACTTATACAGGGTCATTAATTTTTCGGTTTTGAAAGAAAAATTTTATTTCATTTTAAAGTTTAGACTGAAAGTCAAGGACGATATTAAATAAATATGTGAGTGGAAATCAGCCATATTTATTTTGACCCCCTTGGGAATCGAACCCGGGACCTCCAGCACGGTAGCCGAACGCGCTGAAGCCTGACTTCTGCGTTACGGAGGTGAACAAAAATATGCATATATAAATAGAAGATATTAACCGGATCCACGCAGCTCGCATAACCGTATGTGTTTTAACAAAACATGCCCCATACCCGGCTGACATAAGCGTATGTGTTTTTACATTGCTCCAAGTTTCGAACCTCAGTTCAACTTAGAGGGATTTTTTCATGGTGTGGAACTTTGGATAAAATAATACGTCAATCCTTGGCCTTATGACATCTGTTGAAATATCTGACTAATAATTTGTAACATCACAAGGATAAATAAAAGAACAGATCCCTGATTTTTCTTGCGGTCGGTAATTAGTCCGCGCCATAATCATACCCTATATCTGTCTCACTCTCGACGCTACGCATCGCCAGTGGGTAAGAGTGAGACACGATGCGTGCTTTGATTTATTTATGTTACAATCTTATTTGTTTATATTACGATATATTTCAAGAATAATGTGACACAAGTGTATTATAGAGTACCAAAAAGGCACAATGAATCCCATTGAACGTTTTTGTTTAGGAAAATAAATCGTTTCTTAACTAAATACATGATAAAAGTAATCATTTAAAAAACGGCGAAATACCGCCGCGCACGGGCGTCTCTTAGGAACAAAGTTAACGCGGTTAAAAGGTTAAGATAAACAAGCAATTAGTGAATTGTATGTGAAATGCGTTGTTACATTGCAGGCGTGTCCCTGTCGGGCGGGCAGAAGGCGCGCGTGGGGCTGGCGCGCTGCGTGTACGCGCGCGTGGCGCTCTACCTGCTGGACGACCCGCTGTCAGCCGTGGACGCGACCGTGGCGCGCGCGCTGCTGGGCAGCTGCCTGCGCGGCCTGCTGCGCGGCGCCGCCGTTCTGCTCGTCACGCACCAGGTGCAGCAGCTGCCCAGGGCCGCGCGCGTCTGCCTCATGGAGGCCGGCAAGGTGGGCCTCATGCTTCTATACATTTCCACAAAAAATTCTAACACTGCAATAAGTCAATTTAAGTGTTTTTGTTTGGATTGTTTTCTCTACATTTCATCATGCTTATTTCTTAATTTGATATTAAATAGATAGAATTCAGGGCCGCGGGCATCTGCCTCTGCCCCGGCAAGGTGGACCTCATACTGCTGTGCAATTCCATTATAAACTCTTACACTGAAATAAGTCAAGTTAACCATTAGCCAGCCATTTGATGTTATGTAGATAGAATACAGGGCCGCACGCATCTGCCTCATGGAGGCAGGGAAGGTGGGCCTCTTGCTTCTGTGCATTTCCACAATCAATTTTAACACTGCCATAATAAGCCTAAAACATTTGGTGCACTTGTTCTCGCAGTGTTCCCATATGGATTCGAGACATTTCTTCTTCTAACCATTATCCGCACCCAATGGTGCATAGGGCACTGCATCGTATTGACGCATTGTTATCTTAATCGTCACTTACATGAAGGCAAGAAAAAATCAATTTAACAGATGTGGATCAAAGAATCGCGGAACAAAAGTGAAACTAGGCAGGTGTATAGAATAGCCATAATAAGTGTAACTTGGATTACATTTTTTAACAGCTTTTTTACCGCGGTGGCAGCGCCGTCTGTTGAACGTAACAGCAACACACGCAATACTTAACATTGCTCTCAGCGGACAGCTACTCACATTTAGCATTTAGATATTGCATTATTACTTCATGGATTTTTTTATTGCTGTTCAAGCATTACAAAATTTCATTGGGTTTATTTTAAATCATCTTACTTTTTGATGTAAGTTTGTTTTTAAGTTTGTTCTTATATTAATTGACTCTGGCCAATATCTGTACCCGACGGATTCTCCAGTTCTTTGGACACGTTGCGCGTGGCAACGAGGATAGCCTGGAACAAATAGTTGTGATCAGTAGCCTGGAGAAAGAGAGGGAGAGGAAGATCCCCCACACGATGGACCGATCAAATTAAGGCAGCAGCAGGCACCTCAGTGGTTGGAGCGCTACGTGCAGCGCAGTCAAGGGATAACTGGAGAAGAGTCATTGCTTCTGCAAGGGTTCAGCAATAAGGAATAAGACGGAGAAGAAGATATTTGTTACGGCGCAATAATTCTAGCAACATGAACTATGACCCCAAGCGCCTGCTAGGGGCAGGGAGGGGTGTACGCGGGGAATGTTTACGTTATCCCTTATGAGATTGAGGCAGGGAAGACTGCACACACTTGTCACTGTACTGTCATGGCGACCTGTTAAATACACCGATTGCATCCTAATTACGAGTTATTATTACCTATACCCGAGCCCCGTAATATATTAAAAAAAAATATATTTAATAATATTGTTTTTTTTTCTCAAATTTTAGATAGTATTCCAGGGTTCATACGACCAGTTGCAGGCTTCAAGATCCAATTTCACGGAGTTACTGCCTTCTGAATCGGACCAAACCAAAGATGCAACCACCCCAGATGACGCAAACGTAAGTGCATCATCTTTAAATTCAAGAAAAATTCAAAGCATCCGCTTCATTTTCAATATGACCATGTTTCACCTTCTCGCACGGAACCAAAATGCCTTCATTTCAATCAGTGTATAATTCTTCAATCTCTCACGCTATTTTATAATATCCTTCACAACCCCAATGCACCTAAATATCTGGCTGTAAAATTTTGTTTACCTCTCAGATCATGGTCTATCACTTTGTTCTTCCCAAGAAAGAACACTTTCCATTCCTCGCCATGACACATCACTCTTCAGTAATTCCTTCTCTGTCCAAGCGGCCAGACTATGGAATCAATTACCTCTCCTTGTAAAAAATGCACCTTCTCTACTAACTTTTAAGAAACCTCTGAGACAACTATTTATCATTAAAATCCTAACTGTCCATCAAACCTCCTCTCTTAGTTTTTCCCTCTACCTCCTTCCCTAAACTCCCTTTTTCCTTTGCCCATCTTTTGTATTATCATCTTTTGTAATTTATGTTTTTTTTATATGTTAATTTGTAATATTTTTTTTAAATGTTCGAATACTATTTACCCTCTGATTGCAAACTATATATGGTATCAAACGTTTTGATCAATATCACTAGTCTGTTTTTGGTTGGTTGGAAAATATTTCTCCATCCGAAGTCGGATGCTCGCCGCGAATGTTACGTTACGACGAAATGTGGAAGTCAGTCCCCACCTTAAGGGAAATGTAAATTTAGCTTGCATTTGACATTATTTATGAGCAATTTACCTTTACTAGGAAAAAAATGTTATTTTTTCGAATTCAAAATAAGTTTTTAAGCATTTTCCGCAAACAATGTGTTAAGAAATTTTATAAACTTTGTTTTAACCACTTTTTCCCACCAGTTTCAACAAGAACCTTGTCATTATCAGGGTATATGTACTAATTGAAATAATATAACATTGAAATACTCATAGTTAGGTTATAGATAATTACCCTACTCTTACGATACCAAAAACTTTCACGCACTCCGTATGCCATATGAAAATGTGATTTTTATTTAAAAAACGGGAAAAAACTCCTAAATGTTGCTTTTATTGAGAATTGTGCAGCGAATACGTCCACTCCAAACGACGAAATTGTGAGCTACAAATGGAATCATCCGAAAACAGTATGAAGCCGCGCGCGCATACATAAAGTGCAGCACACACACCTACTGTGTGTAATTTTTTCTAGGAATAGCAATAGGAAAAACATTAAAAATAGGACTGTTACTTAAATTCAATTGATTATTCATAATTTTTGAAAATAGGTTAAAACAAAGTTGTTTTATTTTATAAAATGTTTATAAAATGTGCCACAAAGTATCTGCGAAAAACATTCAAGAAATGTTAAGAAATTATTCAGATTGGAGTTGGCGAATTGGTATTGTAATGGGAATAGTTTCGGAGCTGTAATAGGGGTGGTGTCTGGTTCCAGGAGATCTCGCGCCGAGGCAAGCGCCCGTCGGTGAGCTCGCTGACCTCGGTGCGCTCCTCGGGGGCCCTGCAGGCGGAGGGGGGCGAGCGGGGCGCGGAGATGCAGGCGGGGGGCGCAGTGGACCGGCGCGTGTACGCGGCCTTCTTCCGCGGAGCCGTGGGCACCTGCAGCCTGCTGCTGCTGCCCGTGCTCTTCCTGCTCTCCCAGGCCGCCTTCTCCGCCTGTGACCTGTGGATCAGCCAATGGTAAGCTTCCTACCCTTCCTTCATCTTTTGATCAACGTTCATCTATCGTTACAACATTTTGAGTGTGTCTAAACTAATGTGTAAAGGCTTCTCCGTCTTATTTCTCATTGCTGATGGTTGTGACCATTGCAGAAGCAATGACTCTTCTCCAGTTATCCCTTGACTGCGCTGCACGTAGCGCTCCAACCACTGAGGTGCCTGCTGCTGCCTTAATTTGATCGGTCCATCGTGTGGGGGATCTTCCTCTCCCTCTCTTTCCCTCCAGGCTACCGATCACAACTAGTCGTTCCAGGCTATCCTCGCTGCCACGCGCAACGTTTTTAAAGAACCGGAACTGTCGGGTACAGATATTGGCCAGAGTCAAGCCATCCAAGCGTAGTTCCTGGCGAATGGACTCATTGGTGCGTCTAGCGAATAGTCGCAAATTAAAAACAGTAGTTTTTAGATAAACGAGTTTAAAGTTAACTTAAAGTGACGCTTTTTGCCTACACATGTATCAAATTAATACAATTTTGCGGCATTCCGCATCATTTTCAAACACCGTATGTTTGTGTTTTAAAATGATGCGGAATGCCTCGAAATACGTGTCACAGTGGATTTGAAGAAATAGTGGTATTTACTAAGTAAAACATTAATTAAAAACAAATAAATATGCTTTAATAAAAGATATAAAAAAAATCAACTAGGTAGGTAATCAATGCTAATGTGCAAAGGCAGATAGCCGTAAGTTATAAACAGTAGTTTTGAGATAAACGAGTTTCAAAACATGTATCAAATACACTTTTGCGGCTATTAGGATAATGAATATCTCGGTAAAGGAAAGAGATAAAGCAAAATCTGTGATTGTATATGATAGAGGCTAGTTATAAGAATGCTTTGAGCCATGTTACGCCAAACAGCCGCAACTTGAGTTATGGCTAGTTGCCTTTCTCACTCTCTGGTCTCAATCCTGCTGATTGGTCTGTAGCAACAGATGACATCTCTTTCACCATTCTCGCCTATTTTCGGAAGTCCTCTTCAGCTCCTCATACATCGAGCAGCCCATGTCTTATGTACTATACAGTACATATATGTAATACATATCACCGGGAGGGGAAAGTTAATGTTATCTAACCATCTTGTCTGGGACCTACCCACGCTTCTGCATTCCGATCTAGGCCTCCAGTCAAGCACCCTTTTTATGTTATATAAAGAGTAATAAGAGTAATAGAACGAGTGTTTAACCAATGCATTCTACCCGTCCTAACCTATGGCGCGGAAACAATGACTCTGACCAAGCAATCCTCCCATAAGTTGCAAGTTGCACAGAGGAGCATCGAGCGAATTATGCTTGGAATAACATTAAGAGACAGAAAAAGGAACGATTGGATCCGACGCCAGACACAGGTCTGTGACGTGGTAGACCAAATTGCTTGGCTGAAGTGGAAATGGGCCGGTCAAATAGCCAGAATGACCGACGACAGATGGACGAAACGCGTTCTGGTGTGGAGACCGAGGAACCAGAGGCCTCAAGGACGTCCACCGATGAGATGGGTGGACGACATCAGGAAGTTTGCTGGAAGACAGTGGATGGGGACGGCGCAGGATCGGGAGGAGTGGAAGCGGAAGGGGGAGGCCTTTGTCCAGCAGTGGACCTCAACGGGCTGATATGATGATGAAAGAATAACAAAATTAAATAAAATTTCAATTCTCTCTTTCCAGGGTCAACATGGAAGAACTCGCAAACGCTGTTACCGAATCGTCTGATGCAAACGTTACAAAGGCTGCGGAAACGATTCCGGAAGTTTCTGGCGTTACGGAAACATTAGCCACATACATTACGGACCGGGCTATTTGGAACTCTTCCGACTGGTCTTCACTGTACGTCGGAGACAATTCCTGGAACTTGTCCCGGGAATCCAGCGTGTACATATACTCCGGACTGATCCTCATAAGCGTCTTGCTAATATTAAGCAAACTGATGGTGTTCTTCAGTATGTGCATCAGGGCTTCAATAAACCTCCACGATTTGATGTTCAAGTAAGTCATTCTGCCTCTAAAGTGTAGTGGTTACTGCGTTGGGCTACCTGCTGAAGGTCTCAGGCTCAATTCCCAGAGGAGTCTCAATAAATATAAGTGTTTTTTCACTCTAATATTTATTCAATATTACCCTGGACCCAAAGTGCAGGTCTAATCTCCTTGATTTCATATAGTAAACAATCAAATTATCATTGAATTCATTATTTTGCAGTGCCCTATGCACTATTCGATGTGGATAAAGTGAGTAGTATAGTAGTAGTAACAGTAAAATCTAAAGTGGTTTTACTCTTATATTTATTTAACAGTTTTAGTGCTAAGGTATTTTCTTAAATGTATGTTAAAATTGCCAACTTTTTTGCAAAAATGGTCCATTTTTTGAATTACCTAACGTCCAAGTGACTCTGAAATCTAGCTACGGCTAATGCAACACCGCTTATCATGACCCTACTCAGGCTTCAACTTTTTAAGTTTCATAACCCATACCTACTTGTTAGTGGATTTACTCTTTATGTTTAAAGTTACTATAATTTCATGTAATTCATGAGTTAAAATTCTAGGCAAAAACATTCACTTAAAAAAATGGTCCTTTTTATTAAAGGTGTGTGCAAAATCAACAATTTTTGTTTTCAAATATTGACCGATTTTAGTATTTATTTCTGGTATTGGTGGAGAACATATCAAACTACTCAAATACAACAGAATTTTGTAACAAACAAACTAACATTTATTGTTTTTAAATGCAATCTGTGAAAAAAAGTTAAATTTTCATTCGCTAGAATGTGTCAAGCTCGTGTGTAATTGGCTCGTCCTTGAGTTTTCACCTATTGGTGAACTTTTTAATTTCATTGTCATTCTCGCTACATTGAGTAAAACAAACATTTCCTTGCACTTTCAGCATCATCATTGGATGAATCCAACATTGTAAGGGCGAAAACAAAAAGTTTTTACGAAACATGAATTTGTAATTTTACCATATCGCTCACTCCTTTCAACGTCATACATCAAGTTGCGCGTAAATGCGATCACGTTAAACTATTGTAGTTGCTTTTTTCAAAACCGGACTGCCAGACGGTAAATTCCGTGTAGTGCACAAGCGGCTTAAGTCTAATTAAAAGGAAGAAAAAATCATTTATTTTCTCATTTCACCCTTTCCAAAAATATTACAGTATTTCTGCAATACAGTAAGTCCTCTGCTAACGTGATTAATGCGTTCCAAAGGTTTTCATATAAGTCAACAAAAAAAATTGTGGTACATATATGGTATGTATAATATGCACCAATTTCATGGATATAGTTCATATCACTCACTCCTTTCAACAACGTCAAATATCAAAAAACTTGATTTTTCAGGAGATCGTTTTTAATGTTTAAGAATATAATGAAATGTATAAAAAAAATATATCAAGCCACTTATTGAACTTTTTACTGTGCAACAGATCTTTTTATGTAAAACCTGAAGGTTTTTTCTCCATTTGAAAAATATTTAGTATATTTAAAAAAATTATTAAACAATACCTTTTCTTCAAAATGCAAAAACAACACTTTCTGCCCTGTAGCGGGTAAACATTAAGTTAAAAATATGCCGCTCTTGCTGGGATATAGTACATCTTCTGGGCGTTCCGAAAACATGCACAACTGAAAATTGACGATTTTTGATGTATGACGTTGTTGAAAGGAGTGAGCGAAATTAAACATTACATAAATTTACAACATTTTGAGTGTGTCCAAATACTTGTTCACAAAATCTGGATTATCTCCAATTACAGGAGTTATTTTCATATTATTTTTGACATCTCATCAAAGATGAAGAAGAATATGGAAGTCTGGGCATTTACGGGGCTGACGGCCGTCATCGGCTGGTTTAAGTGATCACTTTACACACGTGTAACATTTACCAATTCTACCCATTATTGACAACCACACTACTCAAATTCTTGGAAGTTCTATATATATGAACCAATTTAGAAACCTTGTTCTTGAATCACTAGAACTTCACTAGAGACATCTATTGGTGAGATGTACATCTCATGGTGAATGTTACACGTGTGTAAAGTGATCACTTAAACCAGCCGATGACGGTCGTCAGCCCCGTAAATGCCCAGACTTCCATATTCTTCTTCATCTTTGATGAGATGTCAAAAAATAAGTGGTGGGGGTAAGGAGAAGTTTTGTAAGTTTGTTAGTACATAGTACAAAATCTGTGATCTTATTGTATTTGTGTCTTCAAAATTCTATTTTATTCATCAATCTTTGTAAACCTCCTATGTTCAGTTAGAACGACAGTGTCATTGGCATATCCCTAAATGAACAAATCGCTCACTCCTTTCAAGAACGTCATAAATCAAAAATTGTCAATTTGCAGTTGTGCATGTTTTCGGAATGCCCAGAAAATGAACTATATCCCAGCAAAAGAGGCATATTTTTAACTTAATATTTACCCGCTACATGGAAGAAAGTGTTGTTTTTGCATTTTGAAAAAAATGTATTGTTTAAAAACCTTCAGGTTTTACCTAAGAAGATCTGTTGCACAGTAAAAAGTTCAATAAGTGGCTTTGTATTTATTTTTAATACATTGTATTATATTTTTAAACTTTGAAAACGTTCTCCTGAAAAAACAAGTTTTTTGATTTATGACATTCTTGAAAGGAGTGAGCGAAATGTGAAAATTTGGGACTTTTGATGATTATCATTATAATTAACAACATTTTGACATTTGGTCATTATTTTAGGGGAATAACGCGTGCTACCATGTGGTTCTTCAACAACAATGCTTCCGGAAGGATATTGAACCGATTCTCTAAGGATATGGGCGCCGTTGACACTATGCTGCCAGCTGCGCTTGTCGACTGTATTGGGGTATGTATTTATTTACTAATCATTTTTAAGGAAAACCATACTATATTATGGTATATATTTAGTAAATTAACACACCTCTGCCTCCGTAGTGTAGTGGTCGGCACGCTCGGTTACCGTTCTGTAGGTCCCGGGTTCGATTCCCAGCGGGGGTCAAATAAATAATAGCAATTTTTTCACTCTAATATTTATTCAATATTAGCCTGGCCTGGTACCTAAAGCGGAGGGCTGATCACCTTCCTTTCCTTTATGTGTTAACGATCAAGATAACACTGCGTTTATATGCAGTGCCCTATGCACCATTGGGGTGCGGATAAGGGTTTGAATAAGATAAGCCTCACCCGCTCTCTACCAACAGTATGTAAAAGACGCTTTTAAGCATTTCCCGCAAACAATGTGTTAATTTTTAAAAGTTGTATATGTGTAGTGCTGCAACAATTCTGTCCATATCTTAGTTGAAACTGACAGATGGTGCTGCCATCAGTTGAGAGCTTTCTTAAATAAATAGCTTTTTCTCTTGAATATAGGTTAGAACAGTGATAGAATTCTTAGAAAATTACTGATTATTTTTTTTATTTTCATTTTCAGTTTTTCCTGGAGACTGTTGGCATTCTGGTAGTGGTGTGTATATTGAATTTTTGGCTACTCATCCCCACTGCCCTGGTTGTTCTTCTATTAGCAGTCGTCAGAAGTATTTACATCAAAACTGCGAGAAGCCTAAAGAGACTTGAAGGCATAAGTAAGTTTAAATAATTTAAAAATCACTCACATAAATTACAGCTGAACAACACACTGTCTGACGGAGTATTCCGAAGCGGGATTCTTCTACATATTTACCAATAGTATTCTTGCTTATTTTAGATTTTTGTTAATGTATACGCCTTAAATTTTAGTTTGTAACGTGTATGTTAATTATGAATAAATAAATTGAAATTGAATTGAATTGTCATTCCTTTAAAGGAAAAAAAAGCAAATACTTAGGTTATAATATTTTTTTCTGTCCTTAGGTAGGTCACCGGCCTTCACTCACGTGAACGCAACCCTGTCGGGGCTGGAGACCATCCGCTCCTCCGTGGGCGCGAGCCAGATCCTCACGGCGGAGTTCGACCAGCACCAGGACCTGCACTCCTCCGTGTGGACTCTGGTCATCAACTCCAACCGAGCCTTCGCCTTCTACATGGACGTCATCTGCTGCTTCTATCTGGCCGCTGTCACTTACAGCTTCCTGCTCTTCACCTCCCAAGGTACCGAGGTTATGTTAAAAATTAAACACTTGTACGCTGGCTAATCCTTCTCAAAAACAGGCCACAATGCCTGAACCGAGCAGAAGAAGATGAAGAAGAGATTGTTCCTCTTTGTTGTCAGATGAAACTTCCCTTTGAGCTTCTTTATGTTGCTGAATTAGGGATTAGCATCCAGCGATGTTGATTCCCAGCTGTCGATCAGTCTCTTTGATGGTCTTTTTTTTTAGGGATAACGGATCTTGCATCCTTTATGTCACCGCGACCATATTAGGTCTATTGTATCCTCCCTCTGTATTACAGCTCACTGCCAAGATCTACGTGAGTCATGTAACTCACGACCTGTCTTGGTGGTAGGAGCTTCACCTTCTCTTTGTTTGCGAGCGAGTGCGTCACAATTATAGAGAATGTGGATTGGCGTTTCGTTATCCTCCATACAAAATCTGCATATTGGGGAGTCATGTAGTCCAATTATTGTCATGTGTTTCTTCAGTCTGCAGTGTCCTGTCAAGGTCCTGGTTAGGATCCTTGTTTGTTTCTTGCTAAGCTTTAGAGCTTCTGTGGTGAATTTGGACCTTGGTTCTTGTCCATGGCCCAGTTTTTTAGACTAAACTCGATAGTGCTGAGTGTCAGTCCGCATACCTTGGGGTTGGCCGTGTAGTGCAATGTGGGGGAGTCTGGATGGTTCCATTCTCCTCACATGCGCAAACCATCATCTCCTTCGTTGCCTTCCCCACCTAACGACATCTTCAATCCCACATATTTCCCTTACCCTGGCGTTTCTCATTCTGTCTCGTAGACTCTTGCCAGATATGCTTCTTAGAGCCTTCATTTCTGACACTTTAAGCGCATTTTTTGTGTCCACTCTTCTTTCGATCCATACGTCATGATGGGTCACATATAAAAATAAAATAATAATAATAATCTTTCTATTTTCCGTTTAACTAAGCTAAGCCACAGCAACGCTTGACCGGGAATAGCTAATTTCCTAATGAATACCTTTTTTTATTTCAGATACTTTTGGCGGTAAAGTGGGGTTGGCTATAACTCAAGTGATGGGATTGGTGGGAATGTGCCAGTGGGGAATGAGGCAGACTGCTGAAGTTGAGAACCAGATGACATCTGTGAGTATCTCCTAACTATCTCCTATTATTATCTAGCATTTTAACTAATTAACTTATCATCACTTCGAACCTCCGAGATGAATACTCTCTGATCCATAACCGGAAACACATTGCAAGACCAAGAAATACCGTGGGGACGACAACGAAGGCGATACTGGAATGAGCATAACAGAATGTCAGAAGACAGACTTCCACGTATCGCCCTTCAGGGAATCCCTGAAGGACGCAGACCTCCAAAAAGGTAGAAAGACAGCTGGGAGTCAACATCCCAAGAGCTACAAGCGGAGGCACAAACAGATCCTTAGGATCTAGAAAAAGAAGAAGAAGAAGAAGAATTAATCATCAAGAATAGAAAATACAACACAACACCAATCTGTCTATCTGGCAAGAGTCTACGGGACAGAATAAGGAACACCAGGAAAAGGAAAATGTGCGAGATTGAAGATGTCGTTAGGTTGGGAAGGCAACGGAGAAGATAATGGTATGCGCATGTGAGGAGCATGGAACCATCCAGACTCTCCCACATTACACTGCATGGCCAATCTCAAGGTGAGACGACTTCCGGGCAGACCACCAAAGATGGATTGACAGCTGGGAATCGTCATCGCAGGAGGCTAATCCCTCTTAAAAACAGACCACAAGGCTTATCCTGGCGTTCCTTATTCTGTCTCGCAGACTCTTGCCAGATATGCTTCTCAGAGTCTTCATATCTGACACTCTAAGCGCGTTTTTTGTGCCACGGATGTCCGCTTTTGATCCCAGACGTCATGATGGGTCGCACACAAGTTTTGTAAATTTTATTTTTGCAGCCGATCTCATTATTTTTCCATATAAAATTTTTCAGACATCCTGAGATGGCTGCAGCCTTGTTCACTTGCCCTATCACTTCACATCCCAGATCCGTTTGACCAGACAGGTCCACACCCAGATATTTGAAGTCCAGATATTTGGTTGGCCGTCCAGCGCAATGTGGGAGAGTCTTGCTTATGATATTTCATTAGCCATGTTATATTTCAGGTGGAGAGAATTCACGAGTACTCTAATTTGCCGTCGGAGCCCGATTTGGAGACGGACATGTCAGCGTTTTCCAGGAAATATCCTAATGTCGACTTGAACAAATGGCCAATGGATGGTGAGTCCAAACTAGAAATACTGTACCCTTTATCCACTTTATTTTGTTAATAAAAAGCATTGGTAAGGTAACATAACACTCTCCTTGTCGTTCATCATTCACTTTACATAATTCACATTCTTCTTCAAACCCTTATCCAAACCTCAATGGTGTATAGGGTACTGCATCGTATAGAAGCAGTGTTATCTTTATAAGCCCTTGAGGTACATAGTATTTTACGAAAATGGCGCTATACAAATTATCCTAATTATTATTATTATTATTATTATTATCTTGATCATTAAATGCACAGAGGAAAGATGATCAGCCTTCCGCCCCAGGTACCAGTCCAGGGTATGTAATAAGTATTGAATAAATATTAAATTAAAAAATCACTTATATTTATTTGACACCCCCCCCCCCCTGGGAATCGAACCCGGGACCTCCAGAACGGTAGCCGAGCGTGCTGACCATTACACTACGGAGGCGGACTAGAAAAAAATAACCTAGAAAAGAAAACTAGAGTAAAAAAACTAGAAATACTCAACCCTTTATCCGGTGTACATTCAACCCTCAATATCTCGGGTCACACTATTCACATTCAAACGATTGTCAGTTTGACTCTTTGCCTGATTTGCCCACATAAAATAATGGGCCTTTGCGGATTGCCCGTACCCGGTACGAACACCCCGGCGAAGAAATAACTCATCTACCGTAATATTTTATGAGGTAGCTGCATAAAATGTAATGTCATGTTTCTTGTTAATTATTGAAAAAAGTAAAAAATTTAATTAAATGTTAATAATTAATGAAACCCTTATCCGCACCCCAATGGTGCATAGGGCACTGGGTCATATAAACGCAGTGTTACCTTGATCGTTTACACATGAAGGAAAGGTGATCAGCCTTCCGCCTCAGGTACCAGTCCAGGGTAATATTATTGAATAAATATTAGAGTGAAAAAATCACTTATATTTATATGACCCCTCCCCCTCAGAATCGAACCCGGGACCTCCAGAACGGTAGCCAAGCGTGCTGACGATTACACTACGGAGGCTAAAATTAAATTAAATGTCACCAATAGATGTCTCTAGTGAAGTTCTAGTGATTCAAGAACAAGGTTTCTAAATTGGTTCATATACATATACATATAGAACTTCCAAGAATTTGAGTAGTGTGGTTGTCAATAATGGGTAGAATTGGTGAATGTTACACATGTATAAAGTGATCACTCAACCAGCCTATAACACGTAGCCCTGTAAATACCCTGACCTCTATATTCTTCAATATAAAAATGTAAAAATTACTCCTATGGGGAGAAACCCGTTTGGACTCACTCACCAATTTTGTGAACTTTTAATGATTGCAGGCAGTGTGGAAATAGAGAATATGTATCTAAAGTACGACAAAGGGGAAAATGCGGAGTTCGTGTTGAAGGACATCAACTTGAGGATCGAGAGTGGAGAGAAGGTTGGGATTGTTGGCAGAACTGGGGCGGGGAAGTCCTCCATCATCGCTGCCATGTACAGGTACCAACCTTTATTATTATTTTTAACCCTAAGCACTGGAATGTTACCTTTTTTTCGCAGAGACCCACCAAGCCACCTTGTGTGTCTTGTCGGTGTAGTTCTTTATGCATACCGTAGAACGGGGCTACTTGATCTTTGATGTGTTACTTGAGCCCAGTACAAAAAAAAAAATTACACCTGTATTTGGTCTACAATAATGAACGTATCGACATGATTCATTGTTTCCCTGACAGGTGACACTTATTGTCACGATACGTTCATTGTACTGTAGACCAAATACAGATTTTAATCTTTTTTTTGTACTGGGCTCAAGTAACACATCAAAGTTCAAGTAGCCCTGTTCTACGGGACGTTTTTTATTATCTATTTTAACCTTATATACACACAAATAGAAAAAAATAAATACTATTTTACAATTTTCATAGAATTACCTCTTGATCACCCATTACCCATTCCCTTATTTTGCCTTTGTTCCATATTTTATTTTGACCTCTAACCTCCGTCGGCAACTAATTAAAAATGTTTGGAACAATATATTGAAGTGTTCTACTCCCATATTTATTGTTAATTCAAAAAATTAATTAAAAAGTTGTTGAAATGGACGATTTTGTAAATAATGTAATTTAGCGTAACGAGTTCTGAACCCCATCGCTGATATAACTCCTCCGGGACCTCCGGGATGGTATTCATATGCGCTAACCACTACGCTACGCAAGCAGACAAAGTTTATGGTACTTCTGTATTATTTCAGGTTGGCGGATATGGAGGGGTCCATCCGCCTGTCGGGAGTGGACACCCGGGAGCTGGGGCTGCACCAGCTGCGCTCCGGGATGAGCATCATCCCTCAGGAGCCCGTGCTCTTCAGCGGGACCCTGCGTGACAACCTGGACCCCTGGGCCAAGCACTCGGACCAGGAACTGTGGGACGCCTTGTCGGAGGTACACTATTCCCGCATTTTTCTTCTTACCCTTCTTTGTCTCACTGCTGTCTTACTCCTCATTACTGAGGGTTGTGAACCTTGTGGAAGGGATGACTCCATGGGAAGGCGATAGAGCCAGGACTGAATGCATCATAAAACAAAGTCATTTTATTTCTCCTAATAATATATCAATTCTTTAATTCTTTTAATTTTTCAATGGTCTTCAATGGTTTCTCAATGTTCAAGGTGGAGTTGAAAGGAATGGTGACCGATCTAGCCGGAGGATTGAGCTCCAAGGTGTCAGACGGGGGCGCCAATCTATCTGTGGGGCAGAGGCAGCTGCTGTGCCTGGCCAGGGCAGCACTGCGGGGCGCCAAGGTGCTGCTCATGGACGAGGCCACTGCCAACGTGGACCACGAGTGAGTAGCAGTAGCTCCACCCTCTCTGCAGTATCGGATCGGGTTGCCCATCTGCAGGGCCGTATTACTGGTATAATGACTGGTGAATCCTGCCCTCTGTGCAGTGTCGGATCGGGTTGGCCATCTGCAGGGCCGTATTACCGGTATAATGACTGGTGAATCCTGCCCTCTGTGCAGTGTCGGATCGGGTTGGCCATCTGCAGGGCCGTATTACCGGTATAATGACTGGTGAATCCTGTCCTCTGTGCAGTGTCGGATCGGGCTGGCCATCTGCAGGGCCGTATTACCGGTATAATGACTGGTGAATCCTGCCCTCTGTGCAGTGTCGGATCGGGTTGGCCATCTGCAGGGCCGTATTACCGGTATAATGACTGGTGAATCCTGCCCTCTGTGCAGTGTCGGATCGGGTTGGCCATCTGCAGGGCCGTATTACCGGTATAATGACTGGTGAATCCTGCCCTCTGTGCAGTGTCGGATCGGGTTGGCCATCTGCAGGGCCGTTTTACCGCTATAATGACTGGTGAATCCTGCCCTCTGTGCAGTGTCGGATCGGGTTGGCCATCTGCAGGGCCGTATTACCGGTATAATGACTGGTGAATCCTGCCCTCTCTTCAGTGTCGGATCGGGTTGGCCATCTGCAGGGCCGTATTACCGCTATAATGACTGGTGAATCCTGCCCTCTGTGCAGTGTCGGATCGGGTTGGCTATCTGCAGGGCAGTATTACGGGTATAATGACTGGTCAATCCTGCCCTCTGTGCAGTGTCGGATCGGGTTGGCCATCTGCAGGGCCGTATTACCGGTATAATGACTGATGAATCCTGCCCTCTGTGCAGTGTCGGATTGGGTTGGCCATCTGCAGGGCCGTATTACCGGTATAATGACTAGTGAACCCCGCCCTCTCTACAGTGCCAGATCGGGATTTCAATTCAATTTAATTTATTCAATAATTTATATATACATTGCAAACTAACATTTAAGGTGTATACATTAAAAACACAAATTAAAAAGTAAGCAAGAAGACCTTGTTAAATATGTAGAAGAATCCCGCTTCGGAATACTTTTTCAGACACATGAATAGATCAATATCTATTGTGATAGTGTTCAACATAGCGTCAGCTCTTCTTACAGGCAAAACCATCGCCAGGTTGGTCCTGTATATAGGAATGTGAAACAATCTATGCCGACGCTGTCTTTGGTGAGTATCGGGAACATACAGACCAATGCTCCGGATAATTTCAGGATTATCGATTATACCGCGCAACAATCAATAAAAATGCATGCCCATCTGCAGGCCCGTATTGATAAATTAATGACTGGTGAACTTTTCAGGACGGATCAGCTGATCCAGAAGACCATCCGAAGGAAGTTTGCGGACAGAACGGTCATCACCATAGCGCATCGTTTGCACACTGTTATGGACTCTGACAAAGTTGTAGTTATGGACAGGTATGTATTATTGCCTTTTCTTGACGACAGTTGCTACTAAGATTTGCTGCGTCCTATGCCTTATTTCTTCATTCCTCACAAAATCAAACCACCGCACGCCTAAAATTCTTGACAGACCCCTTTCCTCGAAGCTTAGTACACGGCTGCTCTGGACCCTTGTAAGGTGCCATGTTTCACAACCGTATAAGAGAACAGGAGCAATGCAGGCATTGTACTCTGTTTTACTTTGTCAAAAATATGGCTGTCGATATACTGACAATGACGCCATTGTATTTTGGTAGTCTTTTGATTACTCTTAGCATTTTAACATTTTACATTTTAATTATTTATGTTAACACTTCCCTTACGGTGCTAAAAACTAAATATTCTTAAATGTTGTTTTTATGAGCATAGTTGCAGTTGAAATGCATCAATTTTGTAATGTTAGCTCTAAACACCTTAAAAAGAGAAAAAAATACATCGCAATTGCCGCCGTAACTAGCGCAGCGACACGAGACCACCCTGAACGACAACTCGTCTTCTTCTTCTTCTTTTAGGACTAGGTCCTGTCATTCTCGGGTCGCTCCTGGGAGGTGGAAGACCACCTATCCTTCCATCGTTTAGGTGGTCTTCCTGGGGGTCTACTCTCGCCTATGCTGCTGTCCGCTGCCACCCTCACCACTCGATCCGAACTCGCTCTTCTCACATGATCTCTCCAGAAACGTCTTCTTTCTCTTCCCCATCGCACAACATCTTCAACATCGCAGATATTTCTTATATCTGAGTTTCTAACTCTGTCGCGAAGTGTTAGGCCTGCAATGGGTCGTAGAGTCTTCATTTCCGGTGTCCTAAGAAGGCTTTTTGTTCTCACGGTGTCGGCTCTTGTTTCCGTGCCGTATGTCAGGATCGGTCTTGCGCAGGTTTTATAGATCCTCACCTTACTCTCTTTCAGCATGTATTTGTTTCTCCATAAAAAAAATTTAAGCATCCAGCTACAGCAGAGGCCTTATTTGCTTGCTCTCTTACTTCATTGTAGAGGTTATTGCTGCTGGACACTTGGACACCCAAATACTTAAATCGCAAAACTTGCTCTATGATTTCATTATTGATTGCAAGTTTGCATCGTATTGGGTGTCTCGAAGTGACCATGCTCTTTATTTTGTTAATGGAGATTTTCATGTTATATTTTTGAGATGAAAGGTGGAATCTATAAAGTGCGCTGTGTACAACTCGTGTGCTGCTAAAGTGCGCGTGTACTTAAAGTGCGGCACGCACGCATACTCTGAGAGACGTTTATGTATTAGTGATCCTATTCCCGTTTTTTTTTACAATTTTTTCAATTCCATCGTTGCAAATGAATAACTTTATGTTATAATACTTTTATGTAAGACGGAAAAGTATTACGGAGGAATACAAAAATTGTGAGCCCGTATCTATTATATTTTATATTGATATTCTCATTTTTAAAGTCAAATTGTAGTACATATCACCAAAAGGGCAAGGTTAAAATTGCGGTATTTAAAGCATAGTCAACACTAAAGTCCTGGTAGCTAAAGAATTAAATATTGTTGAGAAGCTGAATATTTTAATCAAGTTTGACGTTTCAGTGGCAAGGTGGTGGAAGTGGGTCATCCGTTTGAGCTGCTGAACTGGGAGTGTCCCGGGGAGATCTCGCAGAGCGCGCTGACGCAGCACCCGCCCTCCCCGGAAGCAGCCGCCTCCTCGCAGGACATCGAGGAGCTACTGGCGGAGGCGGCCAGCCGCGGGGGCCGCGGAATGTTCAGGTCCCTGGTCCTGCAGGCGGGGAAGGATGCGCTCTACGATATCGCACTCAAGGTCAATATTTCATATTCTCAGTTCTATAATTATCGAGGTATTTTCTTTAAATGCAATCAAGTCTACGAGACAGAATAAGAAACGCCAAGAGGGAGATTTGCGAGATCGAAGATATCGTTAGGTGGGGAAGGCAACGAAGGAGACAATGGTTTGCGTGCATATATAAAGTTGTGTGCAACCATCATGACATATGGGATCAAATGCACATTGCAATAAAAAAAACGCACTAAAAATGTTGGTATTTCATCCGGAGCATGTGTAAGGCGGAGGATATCGTAAGGTGGGGACGACAACGAAGGCAATACTGGAATGAACATGTAAACAGAATGTCAGAAGACACACTTCCACGTATCGCCCTTCAAGGTAACCCTGAAGGTCGCAGATCCCCAGGCAGACCTCCGAAAAAATGGAAACCACCCTGGACTGGTACCTGAAGCGGAGGGCTGATCACCTTTCCTTCATGTGTTAACGATCAAGATAACACTGCGTTTATATGCAGTGCCCTATGCACCACTGGGGTACGAATAAGGTTTTGAAGAATATTATTACATTGTTGTCGGGCGGTTTTGTTCATCAACCCCGACCCTGATTGGTACACAAATTAGGGTCGTTTACTAATCACAAGTAACCGCAAACCCAATTCCCATCTGTACAATGATTTTAGGCGTCTCTTGTGCTCTACCAAGAGTAAGCAAATAGAACGCTTATAAGCGTCTCCCGCTCTCTACCAGCAGTATGTAAAAAACGCTTATAATAGTTTCCCGCAAACAATGTGTCAATGTTGAATTTTTGTTCTGTATTTTAAATTCTGTATTTTTTAATTTAATCTGTCCGCCTCCGTAGTGTAATCGTCAGCACGCTCGGCTACCGTTCTGGAGGACCCGGGCTCGATTCCCAGGGGGGGTAAGAATAAATATGAGTGATTTTTTCACTGTAATATTTATTCAATATTACCCTGGACTGGTACTTGAAGCGGAGGGCTGATCACCTTTCCTTCATGTGTAAACGATCAAGATAACACTGCGTTTATATAACGCAGTGCCCTATGCACCATCGGGGTGCGGATAAGGGTTTTATTATTTATTTTTTTTTAATTTAATGAAATGTTTTTTTTTCAGAGCTACAATAACAAACACGCAAGATCTAATTCATGAAAAGACCTCTAGCTACCGAGAGAGGATAGAACGTCATTGAAACTTATTCCAACCCTTTGTTTTGAAATTGAGATAAGTCCAAATTTACAATAATGAGATTTCGTCAAAAACCGTCGGCAAAGGAATGAATGCAGTGTTGAGTTTAGTAAGGTTTTTTTTTTTTCAAATAATGTTTTCAGGTGTTTCCCAGTATGTAAAATAATTTGGATAGAATGTTACATACATTTCATGAAGGCTTCTGCTAAAATAAAATAAAAACTCACCCCAACCACAGATGGTGCCGAGAACTCAGGTGTGAAAGAAAAAGTCAAATTAAGGATATATACAAGCACCCTTGAGGCGGCATTTTACTAAAATGGCGCTATATAAATTATTCAAATTATTATATTTATTTTTTCACTGTCATATTTATTTAATATTACCCTGGACTGGTACCTGAAGCGGAGGGCTGATCACCTTTCCTCCATGTGTAAACGATCAAGATAACACGTATGAATATAATGTATGACGCAGTGCCCTATGCACGGGGTGCGAATAAGGGTTTTATATATATATATATATATATATTATATTTATTATATTACCGAAATTTGAGTGGCGTTATTGTCAATTATGGATAGAATGGTGAATGTTACACCTGTATTAAGTGATCACTTAATTTTTTTTTAATTGAGATGGTTCACTTCACATGTGCTTCTGAAATGAGGAGTTAGGTATTTGTAGAAGAAAATTGTTAGTATTATTCGTAAATTAATTATTGGCCTTATTAGTAAATAATAATTCTCAATTCAATCCTTGCCATAAATAAGAGAATCTTCGCCATTTTGTAGCTGTAGGTAGGGTGTATTTATTTTAATTGGCAACACTGTTCCATTTCTGATTTATTATACATGTTTTACTTACAATTGACAATATGAATTCATTTATAGCTACTACTGTCAGAATATATCCGATTTTAACAAATATTCACCAACATAGATATTGATGAAGTGCCCTACGCACCATTGGAAAACTAACACCCCCAGAGCTGTTTTTCTGTATTTTCGGTCATGATATAAATCTCAATTATTCTTGAATCTAGGAATTAGGGAATAGTCCGTTTTAAGATGAATGTGATGCCATGTTGCCTTTATTTTTTACAATTATCTCATGTGTATGTAGATGTATAGGTATTTTTTAATTGTATTTGGTAAATGAATGCAGGGTAGTGATCCCAATTATTGACACATTAAACAGATTCGTTAGTTGATATTTACTTACAAGTAAACTCTATATCAATATAGAGTAGAACTCCTCTGATCTGTCATCTTTGGGACTGGCTAACCCTTTTTTTGCGGCGGGGGAAAATTTTTCAGAAAGATACCACAGGGAGCTAATGGCGCCAAGCTCCCTGGGGTAGTGTGGGATTTCTACCCACTAAAAAGAACTCCCTCCTCTCCGTCAGCTGCCTTCCCGGAATCCGCTTTCATGCATTACTTCAGGGAGGCTGCTATGGTCCTAGACCTCATTTAGAGTCTCTGCACTGGTAATCTTCGCCGGGATCTTTCCTCTGGCTAACCTAACCTGACATATTTATTGATTTGGCGTTTAATTTGTAGAACTCCATTTTAATTTATGTATTAATTTTAAATCAAACAGATTTTTTGAGTCTACTAAGTTGTATTTTACTAACAAAAACACATAAAAATTTATACTGTGACAATTGTTTCGCCTTGTTAAAGCATTTTTAAATGAATGCCGAACAAACATACGTTTGATAATGCCCTAACAAGGCGAAACAACTGTCACAATATAATTTTTTTATGTGTTTTTGTTAATAAAATACAACTTAGTAGACTCAAAAAATCTATCTTTGATTTAAAATTAATACATAAATTAACCTAATATAACCTAACCCAACCATATTTGGGACACAAAAGGTCAGATTATCATAAAATTTTGAAAAATAAACATCTCTGTAATGGCTGTGTGTATTGTTCTCCATGTTAAAATCATTACGAACTGCACAAAAGCTGTTATTTTTATTGAAAAATAACAATACAATGTACAACAATGTAAAAAAGCTACCAGCTATAGTAACAAAAAATTTGTGCACAAATTTATTAGACATTAGTTATTGTGCACTTCACGGAATTTTACCGTCCGGCACTTAGCAGTTTGCCTTAGCGTGATAAAACGATGATTGGCTTGGATTGGCTTGTGCTTTTGTCCATCTCTCTTCGGATCGGTGCTCTTGATCGGCGCGTGAACACGTTGCGCGTAAATTCAATCACGCTAAACTGTCATAGTCGCTTTTATTTTACAAAACCGGACTGCCGGATGGTAAAATTCCATGTAGTACACAAGTGGCTATAGTGTTCTAAAAAAAACACCTTACCAATCCCACTTTGTAGCTATATACAAACCCAACTTTTGCTACTCGGTTCATTTTACATAGAAGAAGAAAATCTTATGCACTATATCAAAAATATTTATTTTTAAGTGTGTGCAAAATGTCATATAACTTAAAAAATGACATAAATCGTTCTATTGCAAATTGCAGTGACTAGACTTGTAACGTTTTGAAAATACATTACAATGTTAATATCATATTAAAATAATTAAATATGTATTTAAATCAATTATAGGTGCATTTAAAATGTAATCTCAACAATGTGAAAAGACGGTATTATGTATTTACTTAATTTTAAAGATGTTTTCATTAAATTTGTACTGGCTTACGTTATCACTTAGCAGTTAAAATGCACAGTTATGTACCACACAAAGACAAATAAATATGCTTTAATGATTAAAGAAAACACTTGTTTTTTACCACTTGAGTTTTATTATAGACTACATGTTTCAGAAGTTAAACTTCCATCATTCAGGTCTGTATAGTAACTAAAATATAAAATAGTTATATAAATAAAGAGAGGGGAAAGTAAGGGGAAGGGGTTAGTCAAGGGGCGGAGTCTTACTTTCCCCTCTCCTTATTTATAGAACAATTTTATATTTTAGTTACTATACAGACCTGAATGATGGAAGTTTAACTTCTGAAACATGTAGTCTATAGTAAAACTCAAGTGGTAAAAAACAAGTGTTTTCTTTAATCATTGTAACATGTCTTACCACAAAGTTAATGCCGAAACAATAAATAAATGTGCTTTAATAAAATAAATAAAAAATCAGCTAGGTAGGTAATCAAAATAATTATTTGCTAATGTGCAAAGGCAAATAGCCGCAAGTTAAAAACAGTAGTTATGAGATAAACGAGTTTCAAAACATGTATCAAATACAATCTTGCGGCTATTTGGATAATGAATATCTCAGTAAAGGGAAGAGATAGAGCAAAATCTTTGATTGTATATGATAGAGGCCGGTTATAAGAATGCTTTGAGCCGTGTTAAGCCAAATAGCCGCAACTTAAGTTATGGCTAGTTGCCTTTACACATTAGTTTGTTTGCTTTCTGAACGTACTCTACCATAGCTTCATATTCAATTCCATTTTCAAGTACAAGCATCTGAGGAAACAAATTTTTAAAAATACTTTTATTGTCCTAGGATTATTTACAACATTTTGAGTGTGTCCAAATACTTGTTCACAAATCTGGATTATCTCCAATTGTAGGAGTTATTTTTCATATCATTTTTTGATATCTCATCAAAGATAAGATGTCAAAGTAGATGTCATCTCACCAATAGATGTCTCTAGTAAAGTTCTAGTGATTCAAGAACAAGGTTTCTAAATTAGTTCAAATATGTATATAGAACTTCCAAGAATTCGAGTAGTGTGGTTGTCAATAATGGGTAGAATTGGTGAATGTTACACATGTGTAAAGTGACACTTAAACCAACCTATGACGGTCGTCAGCCCCGTAAATCCCCAGACTTCCATATTCTTCTTCATCTAGGATTATTGTTTTTTTTCATAAAGATTCCCTTTTATATTAAATAAAATTTGTAAAAAGCATAAGATGTAGGTATTTTAGACATTGTTAAAAAATTCTACTTGAAAGTTTAATTTTTTATTTTATTAATATTTTGAAATACGTAGACTTATTTCTACGTAAAAACATCTGCCTGACATGCAGTTTTCTTGTTGAATCGTCATTTTATCCGTTACTTGCCTTTCTAGGTTAACTAGATACCGACTCACCAGACTCACCAGACTCACCAGACTTACTAGCAACAGTGTTCTGCGTAACACTATTTGTTGTGAACGCCAACCCTATATGTATAAACCTTTTTTCCGATCTAAGTGTTGATTCCACCACAATGAAGTAAAAATGATGAGAAAAAATTGGGTGTCACATAATTTGCCCACTTAAAAACAATTTTTTTCAATCTCTTGTAAAATTTCAACTTTAATTGAAAGAATACTCTCCCGGTGGCAATATGGAAGTTTCAAAAATCAAAGCATGCGGATGTTTTATAATGGGTAGAATGGCAAATATCATACAGTGTATAAGGTGATCCATTCGCTATCCGATGACAGGTTGAAATCTGTTTATTAACATATAAAATATGTTTATTTTAAATTTTTTTTAAATACTTGTGATATAAATCATGTGCCTTTTTATTTATTTATTTGTTTTTTGTATATAATTATAGTCAATTTTTATCATTTTATTTTACTGATCTACATAGAAAACAAAACCACTAGTTTCTGAAGAGGGCGATACTGCCCCCACTGAGCTCTGGAGATATTCTATGGGATACTAGAGTTCCTAGGATACAGAATAGAGGGCTGGGAAGTGGGCAATTATTTATATTCCTCCCCTTTTTATTTAAGGGGACCCTTTGCTGCTGACAATTGCTTGACCAAAAAAATCTAGGGTATAAAGAATTGATAAAACACATTCCATCTATTTTATTCATCTTATATACTTAAATATACTCTTCTCTCTTCTTCTTGTTGGTATGTATTTCTCTTTCTATCCTTGCTGGTTTACACTGGAAATGCAGAATTTTAATGCATTAAATTATTGCCAGACAGTTTTTCTTTAAAATTTTTTGCCATATGTGGTCCAAACTCCTAGTGGCTAGTAATGGAACCCACTTGAGAATAAACTACTGTTATTTGTTCCGTGACGCATTCGATGACAATTTTCATAGAAATAAGTTATTAAATGTCATCGATGACAAAGCTTTTGCTTCACAAATTGGTACAGTACCACCATATATTGTTTATATTACACATAATTCATTAACCTTTTCTTCTCGGTGATATGTATTTACTTCAAATCGACTTTAAAAAATAATGAGAATATCAATATAAAATATAATAGATACGGGCTCACAAATTTTGTATTCCTCTGTAATAAAATTACGTATTACATAAAAGTATTATATAAAGTTATTCGTTTGCAGAGATGGAAATAAATAATTTGTGAAAAAATCTGGGATGAAATCACCAATACACAAGCGTTTCTCAGTGTGTGCATGCTTATATGCACATGTCGTAGCGTGTTAAGCAGCGCCGGTAGTGAGCAGGTCGTCTTGCGCGGCGGTCGTGTCGCTACACTAGCTATTGCGGCTACTTGCGATGTATTTTTTTCTCGTTTTCAGATACTTACCAGAGCTAAAATTACAAAATTGTTACATTTCAACTTCAACTATTGTCAATAAAAGCATCATTAAGGGATATTCACATTTTTCCTGTCAAAATCACTTTTTCATAAGGTTAAACAAATAACATAATTTGTTCATCAATGGGAGTGTCTACCCATTCGTATAAAATTTGGTGTATAATGCAAACCGAAATGTACTTAATATTAAAATTTTATCAGTATTGTATTCAAACTGGATTTTTTTATGAAAATATTATGTATACGTTAAAATCTAAATTTTTAAGGATTACAGAATAGTATCACTCGCAATATTTTACTTAAACTTTATGTATAACAATATTATTAGATTTAAAATTTTATAAATTGATCTGCTGAATTATATTTATTTATTTTGAGTCACAAACCAATTGGTACTGTTTTTATTTAAATATTTTAAGAAATAAGGAAGATATCGCGGGTATACTGGCAAAAAACCTTAACATAAAATCCCTGTTTGAATAATCCCTGTGATATAAAGCTTTTAGCTTGAATAAAACACCTGCTATTAAACTTTAAAGTTGAATTTTACTTTTAAAACCACATGAATGACATTTTAAACTATTTAGTGTATTTTGCCAGTTTAAAGAACATTGAAAACTTTATAATACTGCATCATTAAGTCAACTTCCATATTTTCGAGTTAACGTTTTTTGCCAATACACTCACGATATAAAAGATTAAACGGTCTACATTTTAAATGATCGACATATCGCTCACTCAAAAAACTTGATTTTTCAGGAGATCATTTTTAAAGTTTAAGAATATTATAAAATGTATTAAAAATAAATATCAAGCCACTTATTGAACTTTTTACTGTGCAACAGATGTTTTTAGGTAAAACCTGAATGTTTTTTCTCCATTTGAAAAATATTTAGTATATTAAAAAAATAATTAAACAATGCCTTTTCTTCAAAATGCAAAAACAATACTTTCTGCCCTGTAGCGGGTAAATATTAAGTTGAAAATATGCGGCTGTTGCTGGGCTATAGTACATTTTCTGGACATTCCGAAAACATGCGCAACTGAATATTGACGATTTTTGATATATGACGTTGTTGAAAGGAGTGAGCGATACGTACAAATTGTTGCCTTGCATTCTCCATAGAGCTGCGAGACATATGATTGGCTGGCACACGTCACGGGAAGAAAGGAGAATGCATTTAATGTCATTGTATCATCACCCACTTACTACATAATATGCTGTTTTTCAATAAGCAAAAATGTAGAGTATATTCAGTACGATATTTCTCACCGGTGATATAACGTATTTAGTACGGATTGTATTGTTTATATTTTAAAAAATAATGTCACAATTTTTAAATATATAAAAAAATTACACATTTTTACCTTTTGTTTTATTATTAAATATCTCCATTATTCCAAATTACCTTAATTAAAATTCCAAGAATTGCAGTATTTAAAGATGGTGCCTAATACATATGGCCAGGACTGTTATGTAAACATGCTTTTGTACAGTTATTTAGTAAATATATTTTCTCCTTTTAATAATAACGGAACGAGTGGACAATGAAATGCGTTTTATTAAAAAGGGACTTTTTTAAATAAATTTAGACACCTTTCAAATGTATTTGATATTCCCGCAAGCAATTTTTTTGAATTCATGGGCCGCTTCTACAACACTCAGCGTCCCGGTGCTGGGAGGCTCCTGAAGATCTGATCCAAGTTTTCGTTCCTCCATCCACTTCCTGCAGCAAAACAGGTAATTAAGCACTACAAATTGGCGATTCGCACTGTTAAAGGCACTGCATCCGATTGACGCAATATTAAGTATTACTTTTAAAAAAAATTATTCACAAAAATGTCAGTAATAGTAATTTACATCTCACCAATAGATGTCTCTAGTGAAGTTCTAGTGATTCAAGAACAAGGTTTATAAATTGGTTCATATACATAGAACTTCCAAGAATTTGAGTAGTGTGGTTGTCAATAATGGGTAGAATTGGTGAATGTTACACGTGTCTAAAGTGATCACTTAAACCAGCCGATGACGGTCGTCAGCCCCGTAAATGCCCAGACTTCCATATTCTTCTTCATCTTTGATGAGATGTCAAAAAATAATATGAAAATAACTCCTGTAATTGGAGATAATCCAGATTTTGTGAACAAGTATTTGGACACACTCAAAATGTTGTAAATAAATTATCTGGTCAAATTATAAGCTTAATAATAAAAATGAAAATTGTATTTTCTGGCGTTTCTCATGTGTGTGATTATAATCCAGGATTCGGACCTCACATACTAATATAAGAGTTTCTGCTTAATAAAAAGCTTCTTTACATCTCACCAATAGATGTCTCTAGTGAAGTTCTAGTGATTCAAGAACAAGGTTTCTAAATTGGTTCATATACATAGAACTTCCAAGAATTTGAGTAGTGTGGTTGTCAATAATGGGTAGAATTGGTGAATGTTACACGTGTGTAAAGTGATCACTTAAACCAGCCTATGACGGTCGTCAGCCCCGTAAATGCCCAGACTTCCATATTCTTCTTCATCTTTGATGAGATCTCAAAAAATAATGTCAGTAATGTTAGTATATAAACACTCACTAAAATTGTAATCCAATTTCGAGACATACCTTTGTACTCTGTCAGGACAATCATTACCAGGGGCGTGCATTCCATATAGGCAGAAAAGCAGTGCCTATCCTAACTTACCCATGTGACATATAAAAACGCAACAAGTACCTACCCTACCTTACTAAGTGGTACCTAGCTTATCTAGTAAATTAAGTTATGTACTACTTAGTAAGGTAAGCTAGGTACCGTAGAACGGGGCTACTTAAACTTTGATGTGTTACTTGAGCCCAGTACAAAAAAAAATATTTAGATCCGTATTTGGTCTACAATAATAAACGTATCGACATGATTCATTGTTTCCCTGACAGGTGACACTTATTGTCACGATACGTTCATTATTGTAGACCAAATACAGATTAAAATCTCTTTTTTGTACTGGGCTCAAGTAACACATCAAAGTTCAAGTAGCCCCGTTCTACGGTACTACTTAGTAAGGTAGGGAAGGTACCTATCTCTACTGCCTACCCTAGTAAGTACAGGGTGTCCGACGGCAAAATTAGAATTTCGAATTGAAATGAAAAATAAACTGGATATACATTTATTTCTATAACTAAAACAAAGAAGAGACGTGCGGATTTTATTGTAAAGTAAAAACTATTTCGTCTAAATGTAGATGGAATAAATGCGCACGGACTGACACAGATTATCGCGCGACGAGTTGGATGTTTTGATTTGTTCTCGACATCCTGGCCGTGGGTCGTTCACATAGTAAAGTGTATGAAACTGACCCCGCGACATCTCTGCACTAAAAGAAAATATCGTTCGCGAAGTTAATGGCATCCCGACGTCACTTTCCCGGCGAGTGGCACAGAATACGGAGGCCAGATTCCGAGAGTGTGTCCGACGTGACAGTCTACATTTAGATGAAATAATTTTTAAGAAATTAAATCCGCACTTAAATCCTAACTCTGCCACTGGACACATCGGCTCCTCCTTTCAAGAATGTCATAAATCAAAACTAAAAAACTTGATTTTTCAAGGGAACGTTTTTAAAGGTTAAAAATATAACACAGTATATTAAAAATAAATATCAAGCCACTTATTGAACTTTTTATTGTGCAACAGAACTTTTTAGGTAAAAACTGTAGGTTTTTTCTCCATTTGAAAAATATTTAGTATATAAAAAAAAATTATTTAACAATACCTTTTCTTCAAAATGCAAAAACAAAACTTTTTGCCCTGTAGCGGGTTAGTATTAAGTTAAAAATATGCCTTTTTTGCTGGGATATAGTAAATTTTCTGGGCATTCCAAAAACATGTACAACTGAAAATTGACGATTTTTGATTTATGACGTTCTTGAAAGGAGTGAGCGACATGTAGTCTACTTACCTGTAGTCTACTAATAGCTTACCTTACTACCTACCTCTACTGCCCAACCTAATTAATTTTCTGTGCACGCCACTGATCACTACACTAGTATGCAAATAATGCCAAACAAACATTCTCCTCAAACTGTTTCTGTCGGTAGGTACTGAGTAAGTCTCAAGACGGATAGAACTTACTTGAAATATTCTGCCAGTTTAGCGTTTGCCTCGACCAAATGATTTCGCTCGTTCAAAAGGGATTTTCTCGAGATGTCTGCTTCTGCCACCAATGCCCACAACTTTTTCAGATCTTCATATTGTTCCAATGTCTGCAGAGACAACTTTCCGTTTATTTACAAACACAATTATATTGTAACATTGACAGTGAAGGATTGTAAAATGGGACGGACGGGAGGTAAGCTTCAGGACTATGAAATTGTCCTTTTCTTCTCAAAATTCACAGCTTAATAAATATTATCATCACCACTTTTCTGTAATCCTTTTCTTGACGTATGGGATCGAAAGTAGAGCGGACACCGTTGGCACAAAACACGCGCTTAGAGTGTCAGAAATGAAGACTCTAAGGAGCATATCTGGCAAAAGTCTACGAGACAGAATAAGGAACGCCAGGGTAAGGGAAATATGCGAGATCGAAGATGTCGTCAGGTGGGGAAGGCAACAAAGGAGACAATGGTATGCACATGAATATAACCATCCAGACTCCCCCACATTACTCTATTACTCATTACTCCCGGGCAGACCACCAAAGAGAAGGATTAACAGCTGGCAATCGACATCGCAGGAGGCTAATCCCTCTTAATAACAGGCCACAAGGCCTACATCAAGCAGAAGAAGAAGAAGAGATTATATCGAACACTGAATTATTCACCCTACGAATGAGATGTCAATGGGGAATGGAACCATCCAGACTCCCCCACATTGCACTGTACGGCAAACCCCAAGGTAGACGACTCCCAGGCAGACCACCAAAGAGATGGATCGACATAGCAGGAGGCTAATCCCTCTTTAAAAAAAGACACAAGGCGTACATC
The DNA here is from genome assembly GCF_059751285.1 of Brachycentrus maculatus. Taxonomy (NCBI): domain Eukaryota; kingdom Metazoa; phylum Arthropoda; class Insecta; order Trichoptera; family Brachycentridae; genus Brachycentrus; species Brachycentrus maculatus. Next base: position 418,759 of record NW_028281392.1, on the reverse strand, counting down.
ATACAAGAGGAAGACTTTTCTGTAATCTTCAAGTTTGACAATGACAAGGTTTGTCCGCCTCCATAGTGTAGTGGTTAGCGCTAGGCTACCATGCTGGAGGTCCCGGGTTCGATTCCCAAGAGGGTCAAAATAAATATTAGTGATTTTTCAGTCTAATATTTATTTAATATGACCCTGGACTGGTACCTGAAGCGGAAGGCTGATCACCTTTCCTTCGTGTATTTAACAATCAAGATAACACTGCTTCTATACAATGCAGTGCCCTATGCACCATTGGGGTGCGGATAAGGGTTTGAAGAAGAAGGAAGGTTTATGAGTTCAAAGTCATCCCTCATCCAACAGGTGTGCTCTAGTACCTCATTCATCCTGGGCGTGTCCGTTGAAGCTCCGTACAGCAGCAGCGGCGGCTCGTCCTTCCCACTCCACGAGAGTTCGGCGGCGGTCTGCATCTTCCGGCACAACTTCATTCCGGTCATGATCTGCTCCCCTTTCTTCACTACCCCTTCTAGCCACTAACAAGTATGTAACATTAAATTAACATAAAATTAACATTAAATTGACATTAAAAAATATAATTTATTTCTAGCTCCTATTATAACTCACCTTATTAATTTAATAATGGACAGTGGTCAAATTCCAGACGAACTAAAATATAGTATAATAAGACCTATACATAAAGGAGGAGACCACTCATGCGTAAATAATTATAGACCAATTTCATTACTATCGGCAATTGAAAAAATTTTGGAGAAGTATGTATCGATTCATCTAGACGTATATTTGGAAAAATTTGAAATAATAGACAAGTATCAATTTGGATTTCAGAAGAAAAACAGTTGTGATGACCTGCTGCAAAAATTCTCCGATAAAATTAATTGTAGTTTAAATAACTTAAAGCACATTATTGTTATTTTCATAGATTTTACTAAAGCATTCGACACTATATGTCACGCAAAACTGGTCAGTATATTAGAATCAATAGGCATAAGGGGAAAATTGCTAAACTTCTTTAAAAATTATCTTACGGGGAGAAAAATGAAAATCAGAATCAAAAATGTTCTCAGTAAAGACAAAAAATATTTATCTGGAGTTCCACAAGGTTCGATTTTAGGACCAAAACTGTACATAATATATGTCTCACTGATGAAAAAAATATTTAAATATGTAAATAGATTTGTGTTCGCCGATGACACAGCTTTAGTCATAGAAAGTGAAAATCCATTAGAAGCTAAAGAAAAATTACAATATGACTTTAATCAGCTTTTAAAATGGGCGCATGATTTTGGACTCTTAATCAATTCAAAGAAAACTAAATGTATGTTTATTAGTTCACCTCACTTTGCAAACAAATTTGCACAGATAGGTAATATTATTGCACACAATTTTGACTGTTTGCACAATAAAAAGCAACAAAATTAGAGTTGCGATAGGATTGAATTTGTGGGCGAATTTAAATATTTAGGTTTATGTATAGATAATAAGTTCAAATGGGATGCGCATATTATAAAACTCTGTGATCGTCTGCGGGCTCTGGGGAGTACTTTTTATAAGTTGTACTTTATCCTGCCTAAACCAACCTTAAAGATTATATACTGTTCTTTAGTAGAATCCTTAATAAGATATGGAATTAAGTCTTGGGGACATTCGACGAAAACAAATTTAAAAATGGTTCAAAATCTGCAATATTCCATAATCAAAAAAATTGTACCCAGTCATATATATAATCAAAGGGACAATCCAATCTTGTTATATAAACATTTAAAATTACTGCCGGTACGTGGAATATTGTGGATGAGTATCATCGTTGAGCAACAAACTAGACAAAAATATCGAAATCTTCTAGTACACAACCATGATACACGATTTACACAAAACGAAGGTCTGATAGTCCCAAGAATCAACAATAAATATGGAAGTCGAACACTGCAATATATCGTTCCGAACATTTTTAATTTGTTGCCGACGGATGTTAGAGGTCAAAATAAAAGATGGAACAAAGGCAAAATAAAGGAATGGGTAAATGATCAAGAGTTAATTTTATGAACATTGTAAAAAAGATTATATTGTTAATTTTTCTCCTTTTTTGAATTTAGAATATTAGGTTAAAATGGTTAAAAAACAATAAAAAAATGTATGCAAAAAGAACTCCACCGACAAGACACACAAGGTGGCTTGGTGGGTCTCTGCAAAATAACTTTTTATTTTTATTTTTAATATATGTTAAAAATTGTGATTTATAAAAATAAATAAAATAAATAAATAAAAAAAAAAATCAAGGACAATACAATATGAAACCAGAGGCGGATCGGTGACTGAAATTGTCAGCATTGCATTTCAATCCAAAAATGGAAGTACAGGGCCAGCTCGTTAATCTGAATTTTCTGTAATCCGAAACACGCTATAATGGTAGGGACTGACCGGAGCTATTTTATCGCAACGTAACATGTTACGATGCGAGCATTTGTATAGTCAGTACAGCGAGCCGAGATGCTCGCTGTTTGTTCTAAATGCTCCATCCGAAGTCGGATGCAATTTTAGGTCAGTACCAGGGTTGCCAATCTGCGGGAAATTCCTTAAACTGCGGGGAATCTTTTTTTTTCTTTATCTAGAGTAAGCTGTAATTTTTATCGTCCGACATTTTAACTGCAAAGTTGCAAAGACAAACAGATTTTGGGTTATTGATTCTATACAAATTTAATACAGATTTCTAGACTGTAGTTCAGATTTTTTGATTCGGCATATGGCAACACTGAGCATAAGGCCACGAGCGAGCAGTTGTGTTCTAAACGAGCGCTGATCGCGGTCAGTTGGCAATGTTATAATGTTGTAATGTAATATGTTCGCCGCAAGCGATGTTACGTTACGTTAGGACGAAATGCTCCGGTCACTCTCCACCATAACTGAACTATTTTGTGCCCCCGTTCCGGCAATTTATTTTTTGGATTGCTTCAAGACTGAATTCATCCCTGATGTTCGATAAATTTATCGCAAAAGGATTTTGCTTAATTTACTGGACAGTTGTCCAGTAGTGGTGTCCGGATTACCCTCCAGCAGATTGCGCCATCAACTAGGTTGAAGAAGTCGTCTAAAACAGTGAGGAATTTATGGTTTTGAGACGAATGCGTGATTTAGCCCTTGAACACTAGTTAGGTTCGTTGGTTGAAAATAATCCAATTTTAATTATCTTTGCATGATTGATTACTGTAATAAGATTTAAAAAAATAAATGTTTTTTCGAATAGATGGTTCCAAATGGAATCCAACAGTGTTTATACCGGACCTGGGAATATGGGGGGAGCTTTCAGAGTAGGTAGAGTATAGCAGAATAGAAGTTCTCAGAAGAGCTGGATCACACAGAGAACTCTTTTCCAATATCATGGTTCGGAAGATTTCATATCTGGGTCACGTATTTTGTGCAGAAAAATATTACATTCTGCAAATTATAATGATAGGATTTTCCCATCAGGCCGCCAAGGAGCTGGCGGAAAACGAACACCGTGGCTTTGCAAAATTCGGGACTAGACCGGGATGAGGGGAGTGAAGAAGTTGTTCTGGACGGCGCAGGATCGCGAAGCCTTTGCCAGAGTGATCGCCAATATTGGGGGGATCTTACAAGGCCCATGAAGAAGAAGAAGAATATAGCAGGAATGAGTTGGGTACTCGGGGTTTGGCCCTTACTAGCTTGTGTAAGTTCCGACTAACCTTAACAGTTCCGTTACTCATTTCCACGAGATTGGTGAACTGTTCTGTATCCAGTTGAAGATCAGAGTCCATGTTGTTCTTGGCGGTGTTATAAGCGTCTCTGTTCTTCTTGTAGTTGGCCCGGATGCCCGCCATGACGGTTCCATCTTCATACAACTGTACTTCGTGCCTCAATTTCTTTAGTGTTATCTGAAATCATAGTTTATTATAATTATAGCAATGGTAAAAAAGGCATTCAAAATGTGGTTATATCGTTGAATGCTATGTATTCCATGGACCAATAGGTCAGCAACGCAAATTTGCCACAAAGAGCAAGAGCAGGGAGACAGTTGGTGACTGATATCAAGGTCATATCTGGGGCATGTGCTGAGAAGAGAGAAGTACAAGCTATTGCACCTAATCATTTAATGCAAAGTAGAAGGTCGACGAAATGTGGGCAGAAGACAGATCTCCTGGCTCCGGAACATACGAGATTAGACAGGGATCAGGACTGTCGAGGCGCTGTTTAGAGCTGCCCGAGACAAGGAACATTACTCTCGAGTGATAGTTGACGTCAGGGGGACCTGATATGACACGTACAGAAGAAGAAGAAGCAATGGTAATCGTACAAACTATACTACCATCACATTGTTTCTCTCAATAGGTAGGCAGAGAAGATGAAACGCCACACTCATCTGTCCTGACAAATACTCCTAGCCTCCTTTACATCCATATACATACATACATGCCCTCCAAATACGTGGAATTATGCCACAACCATACATTAGGTTCTGATTGATCTGGTCATGTCCTTTTTGGCCATTCTCATTCTATTTCCTGGTCCACATTTGCCAAATATACTTTCTTAGTAATTCTCTTGCTATCCATTCGCTCCACATGTCCATACCACCTTAAAATACTTTTCTTAATCTTTTCAATTATTCCTAGTTTAGCCTCACATTCCTTTCTAATATCGTCATTTTCAATTCTGTCATACATCGATTTTCCATACATTGGTGTTTTTATTCAAGAAATAAGCATTGATTATGATAAATAATTATGTCAAGTTTTTTTTCATTAAAAAAAAACCCGGACAGGTTAAAGTAAATGCATCTTTTCACGAGTGTATCAGACCCGTAAATAAACTCTAAAATATTCCAATACCTGCTTCTCTTATTTTCATAATCCATATATTCTTTATCCACATAGCCAAACCACCATAATACTATATTTATATTATTTTTTGACATATCATCAAAGATGAAGAAGAATATGGAAGTCTGGGCATTTACGGGGCTGACGACCGTCATCGGCTCGTTTAAGTGATCACTTTACACACGTGTAACATTCACCAATTCTACCCATTATTGACAACCACACTACTCAAATTCTTGGAAGTTCTTTATATATGAACCAATTTAGAAACCTTGTTCTTGAATCACTAGAACTTCACTAGAGACATCTATTGGTGAGATGTAAAGAAGCTTTTTACTAAGCAGAAACTCTTATATTAGTATTCTGTATACTGTATTTAATTTAGTTTTTATGATAAATATAATTACAAAATTTTCTCCCATCCGACGGTCCTGCTTGACGATGATCTTGGACATCATTGTGTCTTTTGGTTTCAGCTTCTCCAGCCTCTTCCTGTTTTCGGCGGTTTTTGCAAAGTATTCCTTCAGCACCTCTTTGTAGAGATCCGATATCAGGGTAAAGCGTCGCTCCAACACATTCTCCAGCTCCTCTCGGTCATTGTGCAACTGCAATGAGTTAATGCTATTGGAAAAGTTCAGTTATTAATTATTATATCAGAATATACGAGATTGGACATGGATCTGGACCGTTGAAGCACTGCTTAGAGCTGCCCAAGACAAGGACAATTACTCTCAATACGGTAGTCGACGTCAGGAAGACCTGACATGATACAAATTAAAGAAGTAAAATTATTAATATCTTCTTGGTTACAACATTTTGAGTGTGTCCAAATACTTGTTCACAAAATCTGGATTATCTCCAATTCCAGGAGTTATTTTCATATTATTTTTGACATCTCATCAAAGATGAAGAAGAATATGGAAGTCTGGGCATTTACGGGGCTGACGACCGTCATAGGCTGATTTAAGTGATCACTTTACACACATGTAACATTCACCAATTCTACCCATTATTGACAACCACACTACTCAAATTCTTGGAAGTTCTGTATATATGAACCAATTTAGAAACCTTGTTCTTGAATCAACACGTGTGTAAAGTGATCACTTAAACCAGCCTATGACGGTCGTCAGCCCCGTAAATGCCCAGACTTCCATATTCTTCTTCATCTTTGATGAGATGTCAAAAATATTCTTCTTGGTTGATGACTCCCGGGCAGACCACCAAAGAAATGGATCGACAGCCGGGAATCGACCTCCCAGGAGGCTAATCCCTTATAAAACAGAACTACACCAAGAAGAGGATAAGAAGAAATTATTAATGAAAATAATGAGTCAAATTCAATAAAGATAATGATAGAAAAGAAGTATTGCATTCTAGCCAGGAAGATCTAGATACCTATCGATAGACGCCATGGCGTAATTGGGTAAACGCTTTTGTGGAAGCAATGACTCTTCTCCAGTTATCCCTTAACTGCGCTGCACGTAGCGCTCCGACCACCGAGGTGCCTACTGCTGTCGTAACTTGATCAGTCCATCGTGTGGGGGCAGTCAACTTATTAATTCCATCTCACACCTTCCGTACTCACCGTCAGATCTTTCTCGTAATACTGGACGACGGCCTCTCCCTGGAAGTGGTCGCTGGCCTCCTTGGCCTGGGCGCGCATGGCCCAGCTCAGCACGGCCATGCTCCACTCGGAGCGCTGCCTCATGCTCTCCACGTGGCTCTTCTCGTCCTCCCCCCGCCGCATCGCCTCCGCTGCGTCCAGCTCAAACCTCTCACCCATGTCTTGCAAGAACACGTGAAACTGGGCTGCAATGATATTCCGATGATATAGACAACATTTTACATATCGGGCTATCAAGAAAAAATAAAAAATTATAACAGAGATGAGGTTCTGGTGGATTCAAACTACTTCTACAACATATATAATTGAAATGTTACTTAGTTTTTAAATCACTATAAATATTTTATTATAACTTAATTATAATGTCCACCGGTTTCGAAGTCAACCGCTTCTTAATCAGTCTTAATAAAGAAGCGGTTAGCTTCGAAACCGGTAGACATTATAATTAAGTTAAAATAAAATAATTATAGTGATTTTAAAACAAAATTACATTTTTATTATAAAATGGAAAATTACATAGTTAGTGCTTCAAATATATACATTATACTTCTACAACTTTTTTTTATAAGGTCTAGAAATCTTGCATCCCTTATGTCACTGCGACCATATTAGGTCTATTGCGACCTCCCTCTGTATCATAGCTCACTCTCAAGACCTACATGACCCATGTAGCTCACGACCTGTCTTGGTGGTAGGAGCTTCGCCTTCTCGGAGTCTAGTAGTGGTCCTCCAAGGATATAACTTTGTTTGCGAGCGAGCGCATCACAGTTATTGAGAATGTGGTTTGGTGTTTCATTATCCTCCATACAAAATCTGCAGATTGGGGAGTCATGTAGTCTTATTTCTACCACTCTCAACATTTTTAGTGAGTCCGAATACTTTCTGGGTTTTATCTGCCTAGGAGTTATTTTAGTATCTGCCTCCGTAGTGTAATGGTCAGCGCGCTCGGCTACCATTCTGGAAGTCCCGAGTTCGACCCAGAGAGGGGTCTAATAAATATAAGTGATTTTTTCACTCTAATATTTATTCAATATTACCCTGGACTGGTACCTGAAGCGGAGGGCTGATCACATTTCCTTCGTGTGTTAAAGATCAAGATAACACTGCGTTTATACGATGCAGTGCCCTATGCACCATTGGGATGCGGATAAGGGTTCGAGGAGCTATTTTTACATTTTTTGACATCTCAGTTGAGATGTAAAAAGAGTTATTTATTTATAATAATTTAACTGGGAGTATAAATTGATTTAATATATTATTATATTGTATATGTAATATCATACTTAATTGATTGTGAACTGAGTCACTGAAAGCTGCTAAGCTCAGTCGTTGCTGACTCTCTGCTTCACGCATCTGGTTCTGCATTTCTTTCAATAGGTAATCCTTTTTGTCCATCACACGCTCAAAAACACTCCAAATTGCCTGTTCAAATTATAATTAAATAATTACTCCTGACTGATGCACAGACTTTCCGTTCCTGGATGATAGGTATTACCGTGAAGGTGGAAAGGCTTGGGAAGTCTGGCTTTTCTTCATATACCCATTATGAAGTATGTCGAGACCTCCCATTCCCAGATGAAGGTATTCAAATGATGAAGAAACGATTGATAAAGACATAGAAAGGAGAGTGAATGCTGGGAACAAAGTGAATGGTGCACTGAAATCAGTTAAAGCAAATAAAAACCTATCAGCGGAAGCTAAACTGGCAGTGCACAACGGAGTCCTGGTTCCAACTCTAATGCATGGAAGTGAAACATGAAGTTGGCAAAAGAAGGATGAAAGTAGACTGAATGCAGTTGAAATGCGATCTCTCCCTGAAGAATGTGCGACAAAACGATGTATGATAGATGTGCGAATAGTGAAATAAGGAAGGAATGCAAAGCTGAGATAAGCATTATCGATAAAATTAAGAAAGGTGTTTTGAGATGGTTTCGACATGTAGAACGAATGAGTGAAGAAAAAACGGTAAAACAAATTTATGTGCGAAGTGGAAAAAGGAGCAGAGGAAGACCGAGAAAAACATGGCAAGATCAGGTGTGCCAAATACTTAAAAATTGGTCAGGTTAGGAGTCGTAACAATCGGCGGGTATGTATGAGGCGATGCATGAACGTAAAAGAGGCGAAGAATGTTTGCAAAGACAGAGTGGTGTGGCGTTCTATTCTCTCTGCCTACCACTGCGGAGAAGCGGCGTGATGGTTAGTTAGTTAGTTAGTTAAGAAAAGGCATGGGAAGTCTGGCTTTTCTTAATATTCCCATTATGAAGTATGTCAAGACCTCCCATTCCCAGATGAAGGTATTCAAATGATGAAGAAAAGGCATGGGAAGTCTGGCTTTTCTTAATATTCCCATTATGAAGTATGTCAAGACCTCCCATTCCCAGATGAAGGTATTCAAATGATGAAGAAAAGGCATGGGAAGTCTGGCTTTTCTTAATATTCCCATTATGAAGTATGTCAAGACCTCCCATTCCCAGATGAAGGTATTCAAATGATGAAGAAAAGGCATGGGAAGTCTGGCTTTTCTTAATATTCCCATTATGAAGTATGTCAAGACCTCCCATTCCCAGATGAAGGTATTCAAATGATGAAGAAAAGGCATGGGAAGTCTGGCTTTTCTTAATATTCCCATTATGAAGTATGTCAAGACCTCCCATTCCCAGATGAAGGTATTCAAATGATGAAGAAAAGGCATGGGAAGTCTGGGTATTCTTCATATTCCCATTATGAAGTATGCCGCGACTTCTCATTCCCAGATGAAGGTATTCCCATGAAGAAGAAAGGGTATGGGAATAATGAAAATAATAATTTTGGATAATTTCCACAGCGTCATTTTTATTAAATACTCCATTTGTGTGATTCCAAAGTCATTTGATATCTAAATGTGCATCTGCTTACCTTAACCTCTTCGCGAAAAAATGGTAATTTCAAATTGATCATAAAATGCCTCCATGATCTGTCCATTTTCGATTTGCTAAGCTGGAGCATGTCCTCTTCTCTCTTGATTTCATCCTAAAATACATTTATAACTTTGGTAATACAAAACCTACTCTTAAATTCTAAATAAAAATATGTATGAAAGCCTATTCTAGTATAACCAGGGCTTTTTTTCTATGTAACGCGGCGGAACAGCGTTCCGGCACCTTTTTTAACAGATTTTTTTTTAAATTTTCAAAATCAATTAGACGTAACAATATTTGTGCTTTTGTTATTACAATTGTCCGCCTCCGTAGTGTAATGGTCAGCACGCTCAGCTACCATTCTGAAGGTCCCGGGTTCGATTCCCAGAGGGGGGTCTAATGAATATGAGTAATTTTTTCACTCTAATATTTATTCTATATTTCCCTGGACTGGTACCTGAAGCGGAGGGTTGATCACCTTTCCTTCATATGTTAACGATCAAGATAACACTGCGTTTATATGATGCAGTGCCCTATTCACCATTAGGGTGCGGATAAGGGTTTGTTTCTTAATTACAATGTATATTTATATAATTCGTCAAAATGATAAAATATGGTATTGTAATGAATATTTAAATGATATATCTCCCTCTCTATGATATATGATAGAGAGAGAGAGACAGCATCTCTGACAGTGTTGTCATCAAAATCTCTCTTATTCCATATTTTAAAAGACGTTTCACTTCTGCTGCATGCGTATTTTTTATATCTAAAGAAATATATATTCAAAGCCAATATGCACAAACCATACAAAACTATTATTGGGAACGCTGTAAAGAAAGCATTGGGTTTGCAGCGTTGCCAAACCTAATACAAAAGCGTATTTTTATTTATCCATTGATACTACAGTAGTCTCGATTATCCGACCTAAACCGGCCACGGCAAGGTGGGATAAGCGAAAACGTCAGATAACACGGAAAATGATAAAAAAAAAAAATCTGGCCGCCAAATCTCGCAGACGCATCAGAAGTAAAAGCTTGGTAGATGATGTTTCCTTCAGCGAAAAAGCTACGTAAGTACTGAGGACTGAAGACTGTCGAATATAATATAATGCGTGCAGTCGAGTAAAGGAAAGAAGAGATTGCCCCGGTAGGTCGGATAACCGATACTCTACTGTATTTCATATTTTAAACGTAATGAAAAAAAAGAGCACAAAATATTGATCCGACCATTGTAACTTGGATTTTGATGTCTTTTGAAGTACCCTGAATTACCTAAATAGGGTGAACCACTCATTTAACACTAAAGCACACAAATCACATTAGCTTGTTCAAAAATAAGATCAAAATGTAAAATTCTGGAGATTCGATATATTGAAATTTATTATGTGGAACATACTTTTTTCCTTTGGATTTTTTCCTCTTCTTTAGCTCTTTTTAGATCTTCCGCCTTTTTTAATTTAAGTGCCTTTTTTTCCTCCTTTGTTAACTTAACCATTTTCTTGTTTTATGTTAAAATACTTTTTTTTTTAAATATTAGTTTACGAATATAAAATGAATAAAACATTAAATAAGCATATCTTCTATCTATATATTTTACTTTATCGACAATTCGTATAATCACAAAACCGCTCATATCCCGTCATTTCAATAAAGAAATGTAAATTGCAAAAATGATTGATGAGGAATATAAATTTCAAAAATGGAATAACAATGCATGTGAGTACGCAATAGGGTAGGTAAGTACCTCGTAAAATTACTTATTTATTTTTCGTTTTAAATGTATCATTGTGAAGTCTGCTAGTCATATTTTATAGCTTTTAAACCTTTAAGATCTTTTCAGGCAGTATCTAGTTTCTCATTATTCTGACTTACACTGGTGCGAAGTATAAAGGGATGAGAGGAGCCAAGTAGATTTTAGAATAAAGTGATGCCCCTTTTTATGATTGCAGCCCTCAACCCTCTGATAATTACTTATTGCTGTACTTTGGTAAAACAACATTGTAAATTTTATTTTATCAATGTGATAAAGTAAGAAGTAGCGTGCACATAAAGAGATAATAATAATTTGGATAATTTATATGGTGCCATTTTCGTAAAATATTACCTCAAGGGCGCTTATAAAGACATGGATAAAATAAGGAGATGATGCTAATGATAGATAAAAAAATAAAACAAAACATCATCAATCAGTCTCAGGCGTCGAGTGGGCTGAGCCTAAAGCGAAGAAAAGATACGGGGTCATATTGTAACGCCTTCCTCTTGATTTTCTTTGGCTGGAGAATGGCCAAGATGTTGGGCAAGATGGCTCCCCGAGCATTGTCACGTCAGAAAGCAGTTTGAGAGATCCCATGTTTGTGTTTTTTATCTGATTTGATTTAGTTGAATAAGCGTACTCCATTTGAAAACAAAACGCACTGAGATATCATGTAGGTACTTATATCCAGAAATTTCAAATTATGATCACAGCAATGTTTTTGGTTTGTCGAACGCACTACCATCTGACAGCTACTGTATATTTCTAGTGCTGTAATCTATGCAAATCTATGACTTATGGCAGCGATTTGTTCTGATTTGTTCGGTAGTGGTGGGCCTTATTGCGGTGACTATGGTTTTCAATAATTATTTCGCTTTTGGACGTCTGTAAAATTTTATTTTGACAATAACATTTTTTGCATTTGTTAGCAGACTTTTTTTTTGACGTCCAATAACGGAATGGAGAAATCCTGGAAAAGAATTATCCCCATGGACGACCAGTCTGATTCATCGAGTTCAGGTAGAGATTAAAAATATGACTACACTATATGACAAACCTTCTCTGGTATATATTATTATTGGCTTCAAATTCGAAGTGTTCATAGTTTTCGGCCAATGCGCGTGTGGTTTGTGAACTTTCCACATATAACCTCCAATCCGGTCGAATACATAATTGTATTTTCATCAGCGCTGTAGTCGAGATTGAAATAAAAATATGTTATTGTGTTTACAATTTTGTTTTTTTTAGGTGATTCCCAAGACCATAGTTTTAACTCAGCGTGGAAGCATTCTTTAATGTCTTCCAAAAGATTGAAATTATATTCTCTACTTGATGGACAGGGAACATCATCAGCGGCGACTGGATATTCTGCAGTTCTCGTATCTTCAAACCCAAACCCTTCTGATGTCCTTATGCACCATGATTATGTAGGAACATCAAGTATGTATATATATTTTTTATTATGTTAATATATTGTCGAACTCTTAAGTCAGAGTTTCTCGGTTCAAAATATTTTGATGGTTAGGCAAAGGAGCTTAGGTAGATGTCAAGTGGCTTCATTTCATTTTGAATTTTGTAGTAGTAATAGATTAAGTAGATAGTGTTTTAGTATTAATCTGTCTTGATAAAGAAGCGGTTAGCTTCGAAACCGGTGGACATTATAATTAAGTTATAATAAAATATTTATCTTCTTCTTCTTCATCTTGTTGTAGGCCTTGTGGCAGGCCACACTAGTAGATGGGTCAATAGCTGGGAATTGACATCGCAGGAGACTAATTCCTCTTAAAAACAGGTTTTTAAGAGGAATTAGTCTCCTGCGATGTCAATTCCCAGCTATTGACCCATCTACTAGTGTAAACCCATCTAAATATTTATAGTGATTTTAAAACAAAGTTGCATTTTAACCAGATCCACGCGGCTCGCATAACCGTATGTGTTTTCATAAAACATTCCCTGTACGCGGCTGACATAACCGTTTGTGTTTTTACTTTACTCCAAGTTTCGAACCTCAGTTCAACTTGGAGGGATTTTTTCATGGTGTGGAACTTTGGATAAAATAATACGTCAATCCTTGGCCTTATGACATCTGTTGAAATATCTGACTAATAATTTGTAACATCACAAGGATAAATAAAAGAACGGATCCCTCATTTTTCTTGCGGTCGGTAATTAGTCCGCGCCATAATCATGCCCTATATCTGTCTCACTCGACGCTACGCATCGCCAATGGGTAAGAGTGACACACGATGCGTGCTTTGATTTATTTATGTTACGATCTTATTTGTTTATATTACGATATATTTCAAGAATAATGTGACACGAGTGTATTATATAGTACCAAAAAGGCACAATGAATCCCATTGAACGTTTTTGCTTAGGAAAATAAATCGTTTCTTAACTAAATACATGATAAAAGTAATCATTTAAAAAACGGCGAAATACCGCCGCGCACGGGCGTCTCTCAGGAACAAAGTGAACGCGGTTAAAAGGTTAATTATAAAAGGGAAAATCACAAAGTTAGTGCTTCAAATATAAATAAAAAGATAATTCCAAATTACTGATATACACTGTTAAATGAATATTCAGTGTTTTTTTCTATTGTTTTTGCATTGTGTTACATATTTGGAAATTGTGTAAAAAATGAGTTTAGTGTGCTGAACTTTATTTGGCTTTGCAGGACATGGTTTTGGTGGGAACCCCGCGACTCAGGATTCAACCCAACCAATGAGAAACATAGACATATTTTATACTGAACTTGAAAAATTGAGGAAGTAAGTATCACCTGAATATTTATTTATTTAAAATAAGTATTTATTGTAACTGCAGACAGTTGGTAGAATTGTATATTGAATTGTTGGGTAATATATCCAAAATTAAACAAAGTTTATTGGCAACATTTTGAGTGTGTCCAAATACTTGTTCACAAAATCTGGATGATCTCCAATTACAGGAGTTATTTTCATATTATTTTTTGACATCTCATCCAAGATGAAGAAGAATTTGGAAGTCTGGGCGTTTACGGGGCTGACGACCGTCATAGGCTGGTTTAAGTGATCACTTTACACACGTGTAACATTCACCAATTCTACCCATTATTGACAACCACACTACTCAAATTCTCGGAAGTTCTATATATATGAACCAATTTAGAAACCTTGTTCTTGAATCACTAGAACTTCACATCTCACCAATAGATGTCTCTAGTGAAGTTCTAGTGATTCAAGAACAAGGTTTCTAAATTGGTTCATATATATAGAACTTCCAAGAATTTGACTAGTGTGGTTGTCAATAATGGGTAGAATTGGTGAATGTTACACGTGTGTAAAGTGATCACTTAAACCAGCCTATGACGGTCGTCAGCCCCGTAAATGCCCAGACTTCCATATTCTTCTTCATCTTTGATGAGATGTCAAAAAATAAAGTCTATTGGATTTGTCTTAATAAGACGAAACGCGTTACGTATTAACATATACATAAATAAATGTAGAATTCAAATCCAATAAACCTTGTTTAATTTTGGATATATTACCCAACAAGAAATAAGTACATTGGGTGGGTTCATTGCTAAAAAGCATTATCAACCAACCAAAAACTGACTAGTGATATTGGTCAAAACGTTTGATACCATATATAGCTGTTTGCAATCAGAGGGTAGATAGTACTTAAACATTAAAAAAAAAACAGAAATTACAAAGTGATGATAATAAGGAAGGCAAAGGAAAAAGGGAGTTTAGCCTTCCCTTCCCGGTGTTGTGTACCTAGTACACATTGCTTCTAATACCATAATATCTCTATAAATATAATAAATACAAGGCTAAGATTTTAGGTGTTTCTCCATAACATATTTACGCATTCATTTAAAAAATAATATTAATGATAATCAGAATTTATCGGGTACATGGGAGGTATTATATATATATAAACAGCACGTGAACAGTGTGCAGGAACCGCGACACTATATTCGCATCTCACTCTTGCATACATGCACTGTGTAAGCGTGAGGAGCTCAGAGCTCAATGTTCTCTAGGTAGCGGTCAGTTGCTCTTCAGCTCCCGACAGTGGACCTGTGCTTGTTTCGTGAGAGTTGTTAGATTGTTTTTGAATGTTTTCAGCAAATAAATCTAAATTATTATAATTTTTGACTTCATTTATAATTAATTAAGGGAATTAGCTATGAATGTCCGTATTTTTCCAATTTAATATCGCTAATATTTTATTGTGTTTTATTTTAACACCGGAAGGGAAAGGTAGAGAGAAAAACTAAGGGATGAGGTTTGATGGACAGTTAGGATACTAATGATAGATAGTAATGTCTCAGACGTTTCTTAAAAGTAATTAGAGAGGGTGCATTTTTTACAAGGAGAGGTAATCCATTCCAGTCTGGCCGCTTGGACAGAGAAGGAATTACTCAATACAGTATACACTTGCGAATAATACTTGGAATTGTATTTCATTTTTCTTTTAGTTCTATGTATAGAGGACGGAATACTTCTGCCTTCAACAACCAAAATTCTGGGAATAATTCGTGGTTAGAGAATGACGGTAATTTAAGTAGAGTGAGTATTTTTTACCAATATCATTACCCTCTTATTGAATCGTAGTACATATACAGTTAAACCTCTATCTATCGTTCCTCGAATAATCCTTTTCCCGGATGTGTCGTTTATTTCTTCTACCCCCAATCCTTCGTCTTTTTATAGATCCTAAAGGTGGAGACTGACCGGAGCATTTCGTCGTAACATTGCTCGCGGCGAGCATCAGAAACTTTGGATGGAGCGCTCGGCTCAGTGTACTGACTGCCTGAATGCTCGCATAGTGACGTTACGACGTAATGCTCCGGTCAGTCTCCAACGTAAGGATCTGTTTGTGCCTCCGCCTGTCACTCTTGGGATGTTGACTCCCAGCTATCTTTCCATCCTCTTGGAGATCTGCCTAGGGGTCTGCGTCCTTCAGGGTTTCCTTGAAGGGCAATACGTGGAAGTCTCGT
Source organism: Brachycentrus maculatus (assembly GCF_059751285.1). Taxonomy (NCBI): domain Eukaryota; kingdom Metazoa; phylum Arthropoda; class Insecta; order Trichoptera; family Brachycentridae; genus Brachycentrus; species Brachycentrus maculatus. Next base: position 402,658 of record NW_028281392.1, on the reverse strand, counting down.
TCCAGTATCGCCTTCGTTGTATTCCCCACCTCACGATATCCTCCGTCTTACACATGCTCCGGATGTCGGTGTTTCTTCCCCAATTCATTTCATACAAAAATAGATTACATTGATCGTTTCTCTATCGCCATTTTACCGCATTCATCGTTTGAATTACGCTACAAATTTGATATATTTTGACTGATTTTTAAAAAAAATTCTCAATTTTCTGAATTTTGGTACATTCGACATGATAGAAGCTTTGACAATTCTGAGTGCCGACAGACATCCGCGCGCCGTTAGCCTTCCCAACGGCGCGGCTTCCTAAGTGCAAAATAATATTTTTATTTTGCACTTAGTTATAAATTTACGTAAATGTATTGGCATTTTTTCGTACGGGACAAAAATGATTTTGTTATACATTTTAGGGGATTATTTTTCATACATAAATGCATTTATATAAATACATTTTTGTATGAAAAATTGCTTTTATGGAGTAAATTTCGTTTTTTTTCGATATATGTCATTTTTCGCTATATCTTTTTTTTTAAATTTTTTTAAAATAAAAGAAATATTTGTGTTAATATTATTTACACAAATATTTCAAAATCATACTATTTCTGTGAGCCTAAGCGGCTCATTATTAGAAATAGGTATCAAATTGTAGTAGAGTGGGTTCGAACCGAGAAACTCTGACATAAGAGTCCGCGACACTAACCACGGGTCCACAACCCTACACAATGTCAATATCGCGGTTCTACTGTATAATAAAGCTTAATGCTGTACGCACCCTAATACGCGATGATTTAATTCAGACAGCTTATATTTCAGGAGCTGGAGAGTTCTCAGGAATTAATGGCGACCATAGCAGAAATGCAGCATTCCGCTTCAACCTCCCAACTTCCCGCCAATGTAGAAAATAGATTTAGCGACGACACTCCGCCGAACCAAGAAATTCCGGAAGACTTTCCCATGGCTGAAGGTCTGGAAAGAAATTTATTGTACTTTTTTCCCGGCTCTTCACAAGGCTTGTGTGAAGGTGATGAACTTATCTTTTATCTTTATCGGAATATGTATGGAAGCGAATAATCTGTATGGAAGCGAAGCATGGAGTTGGCAAAAGGAGTATGAAAGCGTCTGCTTTGTCATTTAGTCTTGAATGCAGTTGAAATGCGATCCCTCAGTGCGGGAAAACGGTTTATTTAATTTTTTATTTATTATTTTTCTTTTAAAGGAATAACCAGCAAAGCGTCTATTTTAGATGCTTGTCTGCAGGTAGGATAGTAAGGATAGGGAAGGTAAATGTGTGTCAGCCTCCGTAGTGCAATGGTCAGCATGCTCGGCTACTGTACTGGAGGTACCGGGTTCGATTCCCAGGGGGGTTTAATAAATACAAGTGATTTTTTCACTCTAATATTTATTCAATATTTTCCTTCATGTGGTCATGATCAAGATAACACTGCGTTTATATGATGCAGTGCCCTACGCACCATTGGGTGCAGATGAGGGTTTTTGAAAAAGGTAAATTTGAAAAAAACATCAAAAACACCCAAATACATCAAAAAGACCAATTGAAAATAAATCTTGAATTCATTTTGCAATGGGCGGGAATCGAACCTGCAACGCCAGTTTTGCAGCTGAGCATCTACCCAACTATGCCACGGCGCCTGTCTGATAGATGTTCGAATGGTGAAATAAGGATAGAATGCAAGGCTTCGATAAAATTAAGAAAGGCGTGTTGAGATGGTTTGGACATGTAGAACGTATGAGTGAGGAAAGAATGGTTTAACAAATTTATGAGGCAAATATAGTTGGAAAAAGAAGCAGAGGAAGACCGAAGAAAACTTGGCACAATCAGGTACGTCAAATACTTGAAATCGGCAGGGTCGGGAGTCGAAATAATCAGCCGGTATGTACGAGGAGATGCATGAATGTGGGAGAGGCGAAGAATTTTTACAAAAACAGGGTGGTATGGCGTTCTATTCTCTGTGCCTACCCGTGCACGGAAGCAGCGTGATGATTATTTAGTTAGTAAGTTTTCAGAACTGATCCTAAGTAAACTTTGTTGAATACAGACGCTCCTCATGAAATCTGTATGACATATGAGTATGTTGGAATATAGTACTGAAATTTAATTCCACGATGGTTAGTGTTCTTTGTTTGAACCCTTTCAATGTCGGAAGGTATTAATATGGCCGTGCCCAGCAGGCCGTGATTTAAAAATAAAAATAAAAAACCAAAAAAAAGTATATTTTTTGTGTACAGGTATAAAGGATATTATGAAAACTTGCCAAATATGTACACTGTGTGGCGTTTGAGCTGCCGTTTACTCAGAAAAACAGTCTAAATATTCAGGGTTGTTGAGTTGTAATACAGTAGAATCGCGATATAACGAAATCCAAGGGACCAAAAAATATTAATTCGTAATAACGAATTCCCACATATAACGAATTTTTTTAAATCATACTTAGTATGTATATGTTGCGCGCCGTTGCAAAAAATGTTGCGCGGCTTTTCAAAAAGATCGCAAGTTCTGCAAACAAAGGAGGAAGGGGGCCATAGGGAACTGAATATCTACATATTTTCATTAGTTTTCTTATTAACCTTACGGTGATAAAAGTGCCGCGGGAATCGATGATACTCGTATGTATTTTGTACACAATATGAGAATGTGATTTTAAAACAGGAAAAATGTAAATATTCATAGTTGCTTTTACTGGCCATATTTAAAGTTGAAATATAGCAATTTTGTAATGTTGGGTCTGGTAAATATGTATCTAAAAAGGAGAATAATAACATCAAATATAATAATAATAATATCACAAGTAGTCGCCAAAGCCGAGAACGAGAACGGCTTGCGCGCTACTGACGGCCAGTGTTGTCAGACGTCAAAGAGTAGTTTTCGATATTGAGATTGCGAAATTACGAAATTGCGAAATTACGAGACGGCGAAAAATTTTTTTTTTCCAAAATTTACGCGATGAATTTTTTTTCGCCGTCGCTAAAAATTTCCTAAAATCCGTTAAAATTCCGTTATAATCCTTCAAATTCCGTTTGATCTCTTTATTCCTTCAAAATCCGTATAAAACGGACAAATTCGTATTTGTCCAAATTGTCCGTCATATTTAATATTCCTAGTTGCTTTTATTGGCCATATTTAAAGTTTAAATAAAACAATTTTGTAATGTTGGGTCTGGTAAATGTTATTCATAATGTCATTCATTTGCAGCGACGGAAATAAATAATTTGTAAAAAAATCAGGAATCAAATCCTAACATAAAATCGTAAAAATACACAAACGTTTCTGTGTTTGCGCGTGTGGCGTGCTTTGTAAGTATGCGTGCATGTCGTACGTCGTAACACGTTACTCCGCTAGTCCAATAGTGTGCAGATTGTCTTACCCGACACTACGCCCCACTTAGGGCGCTTGTCCACTACCCGAAATTCCGTGTAATTTTACTGTCCGGCATGTAAGTTAGCGTTTTAAAATGACGATTGGCTTGGATTGGCTTGTGCTTTTGTCCATCTTTCTTCGGATCGGAGCTTTTGATCGGTGCGTGAACACGTTGCGCGTAAATTCGATCGTAAAATCGTCGTTTTAAAACGCAAACTGACGTGTCGGACGGACGGTAAAATTATTCCGTGTAGTGGACAAATGCCCTTACGATGTAGATAAAAGATGGATGCAATTTGAGGATTATTATTGTCAACATAATCATTTCATTGAGATAAAAAGATGGATTGTAATTTGAGAATTATTATTGTCCACCATTGAGATAAGCAGGTGGACTGGTTATGGGAGAGAATATACTTGAGAATTTTTATGGCCTACAGAAATAATTTCATTGAAATAAGAAGAGAGATTATAACTACGTCGCCCACTTTCAAAATTCGCCAGATCCATATAAGTCGATTTTACAAAAAAAATCCAAATTCTCCGGATAACATTTATGTTTCAAAGATTTGTCTATCTTTACATAAAATATTTTAAAATAGAGAATTTTCCCATTTTTTTGGAAAGTTTTTCAGTACTCAAAAAAAAACACGAGACCAAATCGATAATGACGTCATCTTAACTTTTGACCTATCTCCGCTCTCTGATTCCGATATGGGTCAGAAGGCAAGTTTCATGAATATATCGGAATTTGAAATACAACGCTGTTTTTAAGTATTTTTTAGCGGGGTTTTCAAGTATTTAAAAATTTTGAACAATAAAAACCACAACTGGCATTCCGATAGAGTATTTATTTTAAAATCTTATAAAACTGGATCTAGCGGATTTTGAATGAAGGCGACACAACTAAAGAATTATTATTGCTAAAGTAAATCATTTCACTGACTCATTGACTCTAATTACTAATTACTCAAGCTGATGGGATATTGTATTGAATTACTTTTAAAAATCGCCATAAAACCATCCGCATATGGTGCGGCGGCGCGGCTTGAATATTTTTTATTTCCGCGCGGCGCCGTGGCGGCGCGGCTTTGAAATATTTTTATCATAACATTTTTTATTTGTTATAAATTTACTTAAATGTATTGGCACTTTTTCGTACGGGACAAAAGTGATTTTGTTATACATAATAACGGGATTTCGTTATATAAATGCATTTTTGTATGAAAAATTAGTTTTAGGGAATAAATTCGGTTTTTTTTTTTCGATATATGTCATTTTTCGATATATCGCGATTACTTATATCGCGATTCTACTGTAGTAGTAGTCTGGATTGTTTGTTTACACTTCCATTTGTGTTATGCAAATATGAGGGGAGCGGGGAGGGGGTGGGAGGGTGGACCATAGACATCAACAAATAGAGCTGCCAATAATTTAGTAATGTTACCAATATTAAAATAACTCCTACGTTTCTGTGACGTCATTCATTGCCAATTTACGAAAATAACGTTTTTTCGAAGACGAATTTTCCAAAAGAAAATGATGAATGAAAATATTAATTACATCGGCTGTTTTAAACACAAAAGGAGTCTAATACAATCCTTTATAGGTTGAGTATGTTAAATTAGATATTCCTCCCGTCTGACAAAGATCCATTCAATATTTTATATTGATTTTAGATGAGCCCCCATCTTCCTCATTGGCGTCACAAGCTAAAACGGAACCTCAGGTTTTTATCATTTTTCTTTTTTATTTCCTCTGATGCTTAGCGTAGTGTAGTGGTCAGCGCGTTTGGCTACCGTGCTGGACGTCCCGGGTTAGATTCCCAGGGCACTCAAAATAAATTTGAGTGATTTTCACTCTGATATTTATTTCGTGTTACCCTAATACCTGAAGAGTGGGGCTGGTCACCTTTCCTTCACGTATTTAACGATCAAGATAACACTGCTTCTATACGATGCAGTGCCCTATGCACCATCGGGTGCAGACAAGGGTCATAAACTGAAAATTTCCTTAACGTGACTTTTTTTTTCATGTACATTTTTATTTATGTATTAATTTTTTAATCAAACAGATTTTTTGAGTTTACCAAGTTGTATTTTATTTTCATGTGTTTTTGTTAGTAAAATACAACTTAGTAGACTCAAAAAATCTGTGTTTAATTTAAAAATTATTACATAAATTAAAATGGAGTCCTACAAATTAAACGGCAAATCAATAAATAAATACATTTTTGATACCTAAAGCGCTGGGCTGATCACCTTTCCTTTACGTATTTAACCATCAAGATAACACTGTTTCTATATGATGCAGTGGCCTCTGCACCATTTGGTTAGAAACTGAAAATTTCCCTTAACATGAGTTTTTTTTTTCAAATACATTTTTGTTTGATTTTAATATTTTATTTTTAAGGAAAGCGGCGGTAATGCTTTAGAAAATGGCACAAGTAGTTCAGTAGAACGATCGAATAGTCTGCCCACCAAGGAATCAAAACCTCCAATTACCAAGGACAAAGATGGTAAGATATAGGGATTGATTTTTGAATACATTCCGTTGCTATAATTTTCAATTTCAATTTTAATTTCAATTTATTCAACAAAAAAATAATATATACATAACAAACAATATTCAAGGCTATATTAAAAGTCCGCCTCCGTAGTGTAATGGTCAGCATGCTCGGCTACCGTTCTGGAGGTCCCGGGTTCCCGATTCCCAGGGGGTTTAATAAATATAAGTGATTTTTTCACTCTAATATTTATTCAATATTACACTGGACTGGTACCTGAAGTGGAGGGCTGATCACCTTTCCTTCATGTGTAATCGATCGAGATAACACTGCGTTTATATGAAGCAGTGCCCTATGCACCATTGGGGTGCGGTAAGGGATTTAATATATTAAAAGTAAGCAAGAAGACTTAAAGGTGTAGAAGAATCCCGCTTCGGAAAACTCCTTCGGACACATGGAACAGATCAATATCCAATGTGATATTGTTCAACATAGCGGTAGCTCTTCCTACAGGCATAACCATCGGCAGGTTGGTCCTGTGTATAGGAATGTGAAACAATCTAAAAATCTATACTTCCAAATGTGAAATAATTTAGAAAAGAATCTTGTATGCATTAACCCAGGGGCTCCCAATATTTTTCAGCCTGCGGCGCACTTACAAGTTTAGTATTTTGTCACGGCGTCCTACTATTTGGAATAGGTATAGTGACTACTGTATTAATATTATAATCAAAAGAAATAGGTACCTACAATAATATGTAGTAGTTGGGTGGAAAGATGCAAGCACTCAAAATAGAAATTGTTGCTTTATAGGTACACGAGAATATTTGTGGTTTCAGATAATGATTCTCGGCGCCCCTCTTTACTTTCTACGGCGCACACTTTGGGAACCCCTGCATCGACCTTTTTCCTTCGGGTGCTAAAATAAAAAGCGCGTCCCGGTGTTGGATAGTCACTACACAATCAAAAATTATTTTAAATCAGAAAAATACGGACATTCATAGCTAATTCCCTTAACTAATTATAAATGAAGTAAAAAATTATAATAATTTAGATTTATTTGCTGAAAACATAAAAAAAAATCTGACAACGCTCGCGGAACAAGCATAGGTCCACTCTCGTCGGAAGCCCAAAAGCTACTGCCGCTCTAGCCAGAGAATAATGAGCTTTGAGCTCCTCAAGCTTGCACAGTGCAAGTATGCAAGAGTGAGATGCGAATATAGTGTCGCGGTTCCCGTACACTCTTCACGCGCTGTTTATACGCGAATTTGTTTCCGATATTCACAAAATACCTCCGATGTACCCGGTAAACCCTTATTAATATTAATATTATTTTTTAAATCAATGGGTATATATGTTATGGAGGAATACCTAAAATCTTAGCCTTGTATTTATTATATTTATAGAGATATTGATGGTTATTAGAAGCAATGTGTACTAGGCACACAACGCCGGGAAGGGGGGGGTCAACAAAGGTTTCTGCCAACTGACCAAGTTTAAGCCTAGATGTCACCCATGAAGTTTGTTTGTTTGATGTTGTTACTTGCAACATATCGCGGGTGCACTGGGTCTCCTTGGTGCGAAGCAGACTCGAGAGTGGCTCGATGATTTGGGGGGTACTCTCTTATGGTACAGAAAGTCCAAAAGAAGTTTCTCAGGTATCTCTACATGAGAGAGTACAGCTGTCGAGAAGCATGCTGTCCACCATGATAAATATTTAGTATTGTATGTATCGCTGTTATATTCAACAGATGGCGCCGACATTGCTGTCAACAAATCTGTTATTTTAATAAATTAAAACAATTTTATCTGTCCTAAGTAAGAACCCTGCCACATTTCAATTTATATAGATAGTATTCTAATGCAACATTGTGTAAAAATTTCAAAGCAATCTGTAAAATCTTAGGGAACAATACTGAAATTTTCGAGATTTTGAACAAATAAATACATATTTACATTTTTATTCATACAGATAGATGCATGTGCAATGAAAAATGACGCACAGTGTTTAAAGTGATCACTTAAACCAATAATTAAATATGTACTTTTTTTCTAGATTTTCAACAAAGTCAAGATGGAAGTCTAAATGAGGTAATTTGTTCTTCATGATTCTTTCACACACGCCAAAACTTTCACGCGTATTAGTATAAGAGATATAGTGATACAATGTGTGTACAGAGTGTTCTGACCACTTGACTACTGTTAACCTTTCCGGGAGCAAAATAATTCATCGTCCAACTTTCTCTGGGGAGTAGCTTCTCTTTACATGCAAAAAAAAAATCATGAAATCCAGGTATTTGAAGATATCGCTCACTCCTTTCAAGAACGTCATAAATCAAAAATCGTCAATTTTCAGGTGTGCGTGTTTTCGGAATGCCCAGAAAATGTACTATATCCCAGCAAAAGAGGCATATTTTTAACTTAATATTTACCCGCTACAGGGCAGAAAGTGTTGTTTTTGCATTTTGAAGAAAATGTATTGTTTTTATTATTTTTTTAAATACACTAAATATTTTTCAAATGGAGAAAAAACCTTCAGATTTTACTTAAAAAGATCTGTTGCACAGTAAAAAGTTCAATAAGTGGCTTGATATCTATTTTTAATACATTGTATTATATTTTTAAACTTTAAAAACGTTCTCCTGAATAATCAAGTTTTTTGATTTATAACGTTCTTGAAAGGAGTGAGCGATATGTAGAAATTATGTAAAAAAAACCTATTAGGGCGTTTGTGCACTGCACGGAATTTTACCGTCCGGCACTTCAGTTAGCATTTTAAAACGACGATTGGCTTGGATTGGGTTGTGCTTTTGTCCATCTTTCTTCGGATTGGTGCTCTTGATCGATGCGTGAACACGTTGCTCGTAACTTCGATCACGCTAAAATGTTGTAGTCGCTTTTATTAAAAACCGAGCAGCCGGACTGTAAAATTCCGGGTAGTGGATAAGCCTCCTTAGAATTGATTTTTTCGTGAAATCTATGTGTTACGAAGACAGAAATTATGTAAAAATATAAATAAAACTCACCATTATTTTATGACAAAATTACATAAAAATATCAACAGATGTCATTGGTATACAAATTACATCATACCAACTGACAGACGTACTTTAAAGTCGATACTTCTTTGAGGAAAATTCGCATCAACTTTCATTTACGTCCATACTCCTGTAAAGCAGTGCTCCGCAACCTTTTCCCACCTACGACACACCAAAATTCTTCCTAGAATTTTGCGGCACACCAAAAGCTAAAAAATATAGACCATCAAAAATTATTTTGTTAAAATAATCATTCTTTACTACATTTCGAAAAAAAACAAAATCATTAAAATTAATTTGTCATTGTGTATTAAATATATCAACGGCCCCTACGTAAAGTACTCTATCTGTAAATCTGTTACTTTACAGCAGAGAGCTTAGAAGATTTTTTCAACGTATTTTTTTTATTAATTAACGGTTTTATCTGAAATTGTAATACATTAAAAAACACGATAATATAATGTATTAAATCGTTTTAAATCTTTATGTTTTGTCAAAATTAAGTAGTTAGCGTTTTAGGAGTTCCGTTCATTCCGAAAACTCGATGTTGATAGCGTCTTATACGCCTGAAAACTAGGCGCAATTAATTTTATATATTATTTCTTTGTTTGTATTTGTAGATAATGGTCAGTAGATAATATACACCAAATATCTCAAAATTGATAATAATTTAGTTAGAGCACTTTACGTAGGGCACGCCGATATGATGCATAATCATAAAATGTCAAATACATTAATTTGACCGCGGCACACCTGTATCCGGCTCGCGGCACACCAGTGTGCCACGGCACACCGCTTGCGGAGCACTGCTGTAAAGGTTCATGTGAATTTGTAAGTACGGTAAAACATCGTTCATCTGTTTTAGAGTATTACCGCGAATTGGTTTGTATTATTTTTTTTTTCAAATTTGTCAATTTGAAATATTTAAGAATATTGGTGTGTCAACTCGATATAAACCAACTACTCGTCACGCTGCTTCGTGGCAGGCAAACATTCTTCGCCACTTCTACATTCATGCATCTCCTCATACATACCCGTCAATTATTTCAACTCCTAACGAGACTGCTTTCAAGTATTTGACATACCTGATTGTGTCAAGTTTTCCTCTGTCTGATGATTTCATTATTTTCTTTTGAGATTTTTATGAATACACATATATTAATAGGCACTCCTGGGCCTGCTGGAGTGCCCAGTCTGCTGGGAGGTGGCGGCCCCGCCCATCTACCAGTGCCAGCGCGGCCACCTGCTGTGCCGGCCCTGCCGCAAGCGCATCTCCACCTGCCCCACTTGCAGAGCCAACCTGACCTCCAGCCGGAACTTGGCCATGGAAAAGGTAACGGCTTTGCTATTTTTTTTTTGTTTAACCTTTCCCGTACTGGTCATCCAAAAATTACACGGGATCCGAAGCGGGCCACCAAAAGACCCCAGTTCATATTTGTATTGAAATCATATGAGGCTGTCAGTGGCCTAACATCCAATTTTTCATATATCCTGACTTACCTACTGCAAATTTTTTAAAACTTGCTAAAATTTAATGCAAAATCGACCTATCCTTGTTTCAATCAATCTTCAACAGATGATCAAATGAACAAATCAAATACAACATAATATATGTACATGGATTTAAAGTTCATGATTATACAAACCCCATTATTTTCATACTGCATTTCTAGCTTCTGGCTTAGGCCACTTTTACGCTGACGGCCTCATATATTGTAGCTCGTAATTCGCCGTCATCTGAGCCACAGTGCGGCACATCCTCAGTGCTGCTCCAAAATGCCGTGTGTTTTTCCGATCATATCTCTGATATGATCGGAAAAAGTGGAGTGGAGCGAAAGAACTATAAACCAAAATACTTGATATTATTATTATTATTTTTTTTTTTTTTTGACATCTCATCAAAGATGAAGAAGAATATGGAAGTCTGGGCATTTACGGGGCTTACGACCGTCATAGGCTGGTTTGAGTGATCACTTTACACACGTGTAACATTCACCAATTCTACCCATTATTGACAACCACACTACTCAAATTCTTGGAAGTTCTATATATAATTCAATTCTTCTTCATCTTTGATGAGATGTCAAAAAAAAAAAATAATATGAAAATAACTCCTGTAATTGGAGATAATCCAGATTTTGTGAACAAGTATTTGGACACACTCAAAATGTTGTAAATAAATTATCTGGTCAAATTATAAGCTTAATAATAAAAATGAAAATGGTATTTTCTGGCGTTTCTCATGTGTGTGATTATAATCCGGGATTCGGATCTCACATACTAATATAAGAGTTTCTGCTTAATAAAAAGCTTCTTTACATCTCATCAATAGATGTCTCTAGTGAAGTTTTAGTGATTCATGAACAAGGTTTCTAAATTGGTTCATATATATAGAACTTCCAAGAATTTGAGTAGTGTGGTTGTCAATAATGGGTAGAATTGGTGAATGTTACACGTGTGTAAAGTGATCACTCAAACCAGCCTATGACGGTCGTAAGCCCCGTAAATGCCCAGACTTCCATATTCTTCTTCATCTTTGATGAGATGTCAAAAAAAAAAAAAATAATATGAAAATAACTCCTGTAATTGGAGATAATCCAGATTTTGTGAACAAGTATTTGGACACACTCAAAATGTTGTAAAATACTTGATAGTGACAACGGCAAAGTTTGGTTTATCAACTTTGGTCCTTTGAAATCTCGGCAGTGATGATTTATACAGAAAGTAATGCGGATTTACACTTGCAGGTTGCGGAAAAACTGAAGTATCCGTGTAAGAACAGCAACTCCGGATGCGCTACGATGGTGGGGCTGAGAGACAAGAGGGAGCACGAAGCCAACTGTCCGCAGAGGCTGTACACCTGCCTCAACCCCTTCTGCACCCCGCGCTGGACCTCCAAGCTGGACCTGCTCATGCTGCACTATGGCGACTCCCACGCAGAGATGCTCCGCCGAGGACCCAAGCACACTCTGCACATCCCCATCAACCACGACTTCTACAGAAAGCTGACCTCCCACGTCTGGATCATCCTGGCCTTCGACAAGCTGTTCACGGTGCACTTGCGAGTGGTCCCTCCCGGGGAAGTGTTCGGCTGCGTCCAGTACGTCGGCCCGCACAGCGTCTCCCGCAAATATATTTACGAACTCAAATCTCATCTCCCGCTCGACATCTATCGATGCGCGAGGTTCGAAAGAACGACGCACTCTGACCAAAGCAATTTAGACAAACTTTACCTCAAGAAAGATTGCTTCCACCTCTCTGATAACTGGACCAAAACGCTTAAATCGGAAGACGCTCCTAGATCTTTTGATTATCTCGAAATTTGCGCTTCCATACGGCCTGCTTGAATTTCTTGTGCATTTTTAAAAGGATTTTACTAGAAATGATTTTAGTCACCTCATTCGAAGTCACGAATTCCACATGTCATTTTATTACATAATTACAATAAATTATATTATAAACAAATGTGTGCTGACCTTAATTTACCTCCTTTAGGCTGAAAGTTAAAGACAAAAAATCTAACAAGTGTGATTTTTAAAGCGCAGATATGAGAAAATGTAGTTGTCATACTTGGCATATCGATATCATATGTAGGGCGTAGATTCCCAAACTCGATGCCCAGTTTTCAACATTAATATTTTTCGTAACCGCACCTTTATCTCTATTGAAGATCTTCTTTTTGTATATCCTAGGGATCTGTTTATGCCTCCGCATGTCACTCTCGAAATGTTGACTCCCAGCTGTCTTTCCATCTTTTCGGAGGTCTGCCTGGGGGTCTGCGTCCTTCACGGTTACCTTGAAGGGCAATACATGGAAGTGTGTCTTCTGACATTCTGTTTATATGTTCATTCCGGAAAACGCATTGAAAATGATAAAAACATGCAGAAACTCTTTCAGCGCACTGTTTATCTGCTAAAATAGAATCAAATTTATTCCAGCGCCATATTACAGTTGTCAATCTTAGGTAAGTTCGGGATTAGATACCTATATGCCTTGCTTATTACTTTGTATTTACAAATGAATATAAAACGTCCATTCAGCCATAACACACCGATATCATGAATTCTCTTCTCCGTCTTATTCCTCATTACTGAGGATTGTGACCCTCGTGTAAGCAATGACTATTCTCCAGTTATCCCTTGACTGCGATGCACGTAGCGCTCCAACCACCGAGGTGCCTGCTGCTGCCTTTACTTGAATCAGGAATGTATTGGATTAAAGGATTTTTAAAGAAAAGGAGTTTGAAAGGGTAAAAGAAGAAAATTGAAACACCCACTCGAACAATTGTTCAAAGATAAGTATACATGATTAACCTTTTAACCGCGTTAACTTTGTTCCTGTGAGACGCCCGTGCGCGGCGGTATTTCGCTGTTTTTTAAATGATTACTTTTATCATGTATTTAGTTAAGAAACTATTTATTTTCCTAAATAAAAACATTCAATGGGATTCATTGTGCCTTTTTGGTACTCTATAATACACTTGTGTCACATTATTCTTGAAATATATCCTAATATAAACAAATAAGATCGTAACATAAATAAATCAAAGCACGCATCGTGTGTCACTCTTACCCACTGGCGATGCATAGCGTCGAGAGTGAGACAGATATAGGGCATGATTTTGGAGCGGACTAATTATCGACCTCGAGAAAAATCAGGGATCTGTTCTTTTATTTATCCTTGTGATGTTACAAATTATTAGTCAGATATTTCAACAGATGTTATAAGGCCGAGGATTGACGTATTATTTTATCCAAAGTTCCACACCATGAAAAAATCCCTCCAAGTTGAACTGAGGTTCGAAACTTGGAGCAAAGTAAAAACACATACGCTTATGTCAGCCGCGTATGGGGCATGTTTTGTTAAAACACATATGGTTATGCGAGCCGCGTGGATCCGGTTAATGAAAATTGGGTTTAATGCTTTATTTGTGTAATATTAGTTCTGTTAAGACATCATAAACATTGCAAATAGACTAATAATTTGCCATGATGCTAACCCTGGATCTTTGGAAGATCTGTGAAGTATTTGTGATTTTGTTTAATAAAAATATTTGACTTGAAATTTCATTTAATTTCTTTCAAGTTTTAGGAAGAGAATAAAATAAATTTTTGTAATGTGTATTATGAATTCAGTGTAAAGCGGTTCGAGTCAATTTTGGTACATTCGTGGATTATTCCCGATTTTTGTAATTCAATGATCCCCAATCCCCGGGGCGCCAAGGCCCTGCTAGGTGCCAATCACCTGTCTTGGTTTTTAAAATATTTCGTGCTCTACTTCCCCACCAGAAAAGACCCACGAACCGGTAAGTAATGGATCCGCGACCCATTTGTCCACAAACCAGGAGAATCTATCACGTCTGCGCAAGAAGATCAACTGCTGGATATTGTAAATGACAGCTGCCTTAAAACTACTTGCCAGACAATAATTCTACCGGCAATTTAGAAAACTTAGAAAAGTCATGGCGGAATATGCTGAGATTGCCACCACAGCATTTAAATCCCTATTACCATTTCTGACATCCTATCTGTGTGAAGAGGAGCTTTCTGCAGTCATAGTAACAGAATAAACTGAACATGAGCATGACACAAGTGTGTGCCATTGTTTTTTATTACCCCCCAGATGAAACTCAAGGTTCTTATTCATTTAGCATTCTATTGAGTTAAAGTGTTTAAATTGATTTTTTTTGGTGTAACTGCATTTTATTTTAAGACATGTTTATAAACAATTGAATTGAAATTCTTAATTTAATATAAAGAATCAATGTCTCCCCTCCCCGTCCCCTCAGTGGGTCGCGATAAAATTATCAAACATTTAAAGGTCCGCGACGATAAAAAAAAGTTGGGGACCTCTGCTGTAATATACCGAAATTGAGTTAGTACTATTTTTCACAGTTAGGTACTAATTTCAACATTTTTCTAAACATACCTCGACACGCGTTTGTCTATGAAATAAAACCAAGGATATTCTGTAATCTGTCAAATTGTCATAAATTTGAAAGCTGTTTGTTTTCGAATTTATTTAAAATGTCTTTTTTCGGCGAGATATTTATGCCACCGGAGATAGTCGAGTTGATACTGAAAAATTTAGATCCTGAAACCTTCATAATTTCAAGGAGGGTTTGCCGAAGTTGGTGCTTGCTCGTGGATCAACTATCTAAAGTAATAAAAAAAAGTTTCATGTTTTTTCTTGAAAAATAATTAAAAACTCGTTATTATTATATGTATTATTTACATTTAAATCATACAATATTAATTGTGCGTTAATTTAATGTTTATTATGTCCTTAAAATATGCAGTGGTGATAAATGAGCATATCCATATTTTTAAAAGTTATCACAAAGGTCATATCAAAGTCCTATAGTTATTCAACTAAATTACTAACATAGAACGCCACACCACTCTATTTGCAAACATTCTTCGCCTCTTCCACGTTCATGCATTTCCTCATACTTACCCGCTGATTATTTCGACTTTTTAACCTGACCGCTTTCAAGTATTTAGCATACCTGATCGTGCAAAGTTTTTCTCAGTCTTCCTCTGCTCCTTTTTCCAACTACATTCGCTCCATTAATTATTAGTTAACAGTTATTCGTAAGTTATTTTAAATTTATAAGATTGAAAAAAAATTTTTTTTTCAAAGTTTTGTAATGAAATTTCACAGCAACCGGGTTTCCTCGTTACCGACATCATCAGACTGGTCAAATAAAATTCATGCGGAATAAATTACAAAGTTAGTATTTTATTATATAAAATGCAGTTCCACCAAGAAATGTCATTAAAAATTTAAAAAAAAAAAGTTTTGTCATTCTTATAAATTTAAATAACTTATGAATAACTGTTAACTAATAATTTATGAAGCGAATGTACAAAAAGAAGCAGAGGAAGACTGAGAAAAACTTGGCACGATCAGGTAGGCTTGAATACTTAATACTTGAAAGCGGTCAGGTTAGGGAGTCGAAATAATCAGCGGGTAAGTATGAGGAGATGCATGAACGTAGAAGAGGGGAAGAATGTTTGCAAATACAGAGTGGTGTGGCGTTCTATTCTCTCTGCCTACCCTTTATATTATATTGAAAAAATTGTTCCAGGATCCAAGTGTATGGGAGCACTTTAGCAAGTCCTTCGACTGCGGTGTAAAGGAGATATACTACAGGGGCAGGATATCGTGGGCAACCGCATTCCGCAACTGGTACTTGAGGAGGAGAATATCTTCCGCGACGACCAGCTGCTACAAGCTCGCTACCGTGGACTCATTTCCCATCCGACATTTATCCATAACTAGAGGTAGAAGTCCTTTCAAAAGTTGGAGACATTTGAAAATATACTGAAACTACCTATTTAACCCTTTTTAATTACACGATAATTAAAAAACGTTAAATAGGTAGGTATGTGATTTTGAAATATTGGTAAATGGGGAGATTTTGGAACAGGTAGATGATTTCATATATTTGGGTAGTATGTTTTCTAGGGATGGAAAGATTGATAAAGACATAGAAAGGAGAGTGAATGCTGGGAACAGAGTGAATGGTGCACTAAAATCAGTTTTAGCAAATAAAAATCTATCAGCGGAAGCTAAACTGGCAGTACACAATGGAGTTCTGGTTCCGACCCTTATGTATGGAAGCGAAGCATGGAGTTGGAAAAAGAAGGATGAAAGCAGACTGAATGCAGTCGAAATGCGATCGCTCAGACGAATGTGTGGCAAAACGATGTTTGATAGATGTTCGAATGATGAAATAAGGAAAGAATGTAAGGCTGAGATAAGCATTATCGATAAAATTAAGAAAGGTGTGTTGAGATGGTTTGGACATGTGGAGCGTATGAGTGAAGAAAGAACGGTTAAACAAATTTATGAGGCGAATGTAGTTGGAAAAAGAAGCAGAGGACGACCGAGGAAAACTTGGCACAATCAGGTATGTCAAATACTTGAAAGCGGCCGGGTCAGGAGTCGTAATAATCGTCGGGTATGTATGAGGAGATGCATGAATGTAGAAGAGGCAAAGAATGTTTGCAAGGACAGAGTGGTGTGGCGTTCGATTCTCTCTGCCTACCCCTGCGGAGAAGCGGCGTGATGGTTAGTTAGTTAGTTAGTTAGTTATGTGATTTTTCACTCTAATATTTAATCCATATTACCCTGGACTGGTACCTGAAGCGGAGGGCTGATCACCTTTCCCTCATGTGTTAACGATCAAGATAACACTGTGTTTGTATGATGCAGTGCCCTATGCACCATTGGGGTGCGGATAAGGGTTTGAATGAATGAATATAAATATACATATATATATAGATACATACATATATTTTTTTTAGGTACCGTAGAACGGGGCTACTTGAACTTTGATGTGTTACTTGAGCCCAGTACAAAAAAAATATTTAGATCCGTATTTTATCTACCCTGTTGTTTCCCTGACAGGTGACACTTATTGTCACAGATTTTTTTTCACAGAAGTTCAAGTACATACATCAAGTTCTACGGTACATAGATACATTTTTTATATTTTATTAATCATATGTATGGCTCTTTAGGCATAGCCTGTGTTGAGCCGGAATACTTACATGTTAACACGTTGTCGTCAGGACACGGCATTTGCTGTTTTTCGCGGACTGTCGGTCAACTGCAAGACACGGCAAATGCCGTTTTTATCGACTGTCGGTTATCGGCGGGAAACGGCAATATCCGGGTTTGTTATCAGCGTGAAATAAAACGCGTTGAAGGGTAATCTGCTACCTGGGTGCTAGGCGATAGTCTGTTGACGTTATTTGAGATGTCTTGTCCAGATTGGCTAGTGTGTCGCTTGTAAAGGCATCCCCAGAAATCTAGAGTTTTTATGCGATCTCAATCTCAAGTTTAGTTTGAGCCATTTCACGTATTGGACTATTTTTCATACCGCTCGCACTGTTTTGTTTACTGTTTGGTGTGTTATTATTTGAATATATTAGCATTGTATAGGGAATGATACCTCGGAGGGGAAGACTATTTTTTATAGTTTACAATGCTTCTAAAATTGTGAAATACGGAATACTTAATTAAAAATTATGATTATAATTTATTTTTGATGATCAAATGTCATTTATGATTTCTTTGAAAATTTCAATCGAAAATATTATTTGGTTTAGAAATTGTGTCAATTTTAAGAAAGCGATATATTTTTGCGCCAATCGCGAAAAACACCCGCTATAGGCTAGAGTCTATTGTTCGAAGCGCCCGACTACAATGTGTTAATACAATATAGGGGTTTTTTTTTTAATAATCAGATTTTATACATTAAGAGATATAACACAATAAAAAGGTAAAACAATAAAATAATCAGAAGCATTAAACCTGGACTCTAATTAAGTCGATGGTGTTCTCATTGGTATGAGGACACCATCGACGGACACTGTTCTTAAAAGCCATAATATAAACCATATCCGCTCCCTATGTGGAGTATGTCTTTGTCCGCCTCCGTGGTGTAACTGCCAGTTCTGGAGGTCCCGGGTTCGATTCCCAGGGGGGGAGGGTTCAAATAAATACAAGTGATCATTTCACTTTAATATTTATTCAACATTACCTGAAGCGGAGGGCTGATCACCTTTCCTTCATGTATAAACAACACTGCGTTTTTATGATGCAGTGCCCTATGCACCATTGGGGTGCGGATAGGGGTTTGAAGATATGGAGTCAGTTTTCTGTTGGCCGCCAGCTCCCTTGCATCCTCCCAAGTCAGTTCTGCATCCCGAAGTTCAGACGAGAACTGCCAACGAATTGTCAGCAGTGGTCGTCTTGGCCGGCGCGAACTTGATACCTTGTTAAGGAGGCAAGCTTGATGGCGGCTCTCGGGAGGCATGCGGAGTACATGGCCAAGCCAACTGAATCGCCTTTTCTTGACAGTTGTGACCAAGATGGGTCAGACCAGCTGGGTCCTACGCCTTATCTCTTCATTCCTCACAAAATCAAACCACCGTACGCCTAAAATTATTTGCAGACACCTATTCTCAAAGCTCAGTGCACAGCTGCTCTGGGCCCTTGTAAGGTGGCATGTTTCACAGCATTATAAGAATATAGGAGCAATGCAGGCATTGGATAGGCGGTATTTGATCTTAGTTGATTATAAGATTTAGTAAATGTATTCATTTTTAATCATCATGTTGTTTTTATGTGGATCTTGAAAATAAAATTTTACTATTTTTAGATGGGAGAATTATTGTCACGCTGAGAGAAGCACTAATGTTTTTTGATTTCCAATCCCTACGCTGTGGAAATATGATTCGCGGACAGTGTAAGTATTTTGATATTACGTCACTTACTTTACCATTGTGACACTTTAAGACCTACAGACTGAAATAAAAGACACTTGAAATAAAACGCAATTTAACAGTGGTTCTTAACCTGGGTTCGATGGAACCCCGGGGGTTCAGTGAGTCAGTCTCCCGGGTTCGGCGGAGGTCAAAACACACACCCGACTTACTGTACGATATTTTGAAAAGTGATACGGCGTACGATATTTTAATTTATCCAATAATAATAAAACCCTTATCCGCATCCCAATGGTGCATAGGGCACTGCGTCATATAAACGCTGTGTAATCTTGATCGTTTACACATGAAGGAAAGGTGATCAGCCCTCCGCTTCAGGCACCAGTCCAGGGTAGTATTGAATAAATATATTTTTACCCCCCCTGGAAATCGAACCCGGGTCCTCCAGAACGGTAGCCGAGCGTGCTGACCATTACATTAATTTATCCATTACATTAATTTATCCAATAGATCTAGTATATTATTTGAAAGGAATATATCAATCTAGCAAAAAAATAATGAAAGAGCTCAAACAAACGCTAAAACAATCCTCGTACTCCGCACCCTACACTTTTTTAACTGGGATGGGACTCAAACGGATGGAAATAATTCGTAACAAATGTACTATTGGTCATAACGTGTTGTAATCTTTTATAATTTTACAATGGCGAAATGTGATTTACAAAATCGGGGAATCACATAGAATAGAAAAGTGATAGTTTCCTTGCAACATTTTTTTTTTATTCATTTAATATATTTACATTTTTATTTATAACATAATACATTTGAATCATTTATACATATGGAGAACTTTTATATTTCGATTCGCTGTGCCTCTCCATAAAAGAGTCTGTGCTCTTGTGCTTGGAAAGGGACTTACACTCGTAGTTTAATGTTATATAATAAAAGAAATAATAGTTTTTTTTATATATTTTTTAAAGATTTAAATGTATAGAGCTTTAATTTTTTTCTTAAGGATTTTTATATCATCTATTTTTTTAATTTCTTTAGGGAAGTTTATTGAAATGTTTGATTGCCAAATATTTGAAGTTTTGCCGAAATTGCTTGGTGTTGCATTTTGGAGTAGAAAAATCGTTTGAGAATCTCGATGATAAATTTTTTGTTAAATTTAAATAGTTGTCACCCTTTAGTATTTGAAAAACTGCGGTTTTTTTATAAATGGATTCTATATTTGGGACTTGAAATTTTTTAAATAATAATTTTGTTGGAAATATGTTTTTTTTTCAAGATAACTTTAATTATGGTTTTGTGTACTATTTTCACTGAGTTCAGTATGTTGTTGTATGAGCCTCCCCATGCAATAATGCCATACTGTAGTAGTGAGTGTACGATAGCATAGTAAACTCTTTTTAGGTTGTCGATTGATGCTCAATGGTCAAATAGTAATTGTAACAAGGTACAGCCGCGTATTTCTGAACTGGTCTCTGAAATGCAACAGCAGAAGTCATTATTTTCAAGTATTTGCAGTAAATATTTATGATTTTGTTTTTGTTTTCATATAAAAATCATGTAATAATGGTTTTGTTCTTTGTTTTTAATGGTTTTGTTCATTTTATGTACCTATGTATAAATATATACCCAAATTTGTAAAAGAAAAACACTTGTTTTTTACCACTTGAGTTTATTTTATTATGAAGACTAGTTTCGGGAGCTATGCTTCAATCTTCAGTTCTAAATATAATAATAATAAAACCATTATCCGTACCCCAATGGTGCATAGGGCACTGCTTCATATAAATGCAGTGTTATCTTGATCGTTTTACACATGAAGGAAAGGTGATCAGCCCTCCGCTTCAGGTACCAGTCCAGGGTATAATATCGAATAAATATTACAGTGAAAAAATCACTTATATTTATTTGCCCCCCTTGGGAATCGAATCCGGGACCTCCAGAACGGTAGCCTAGCGTGCTGACCATTACACTACGGAGGCGGACTAAATATAAACAGTCTAAATATAAGCATAGCTTCCGAAACTAGTCGTTATAATAAAATAAACTCAAGTGGAAAAAATCAAGTGTTTTTATTTAACAATTTCATCATCTCTTACCACAAAGTGCATGCCGAAACAATAAATATAATATTTACCCATGTATGGAATTTGAAAAATAATATTTAACTTTTCCAAATAAGGGTTTGGTGAATGCATTTGAAACTGGTGGTGTTCGGCACCTCCAACACGGTTAAGAACCACTGTATTAGAATATATTGCCTTATTTTACCTCACATCCCTCACTGGACTCTCGACTATCCGCATTTATTTTTAAGTTTATAAATTGCGCCATTTTATTTATATAATATGTTGGTTTCTGTTTAGATTTAAAATATAATGAAACTGATAAGATGCTTGCCGTACATGCCTGCACCAATTCTTTACACCTGAAAACCAAAGTGGAAAATTCATCCAAAATGGTTATACATAATGTGGAATTTTACAGGTTAGATATTCTATAAATGAAAATAATTAACACTTCTTCTTCTCCGTCTTAATCCTCATTGCTGAGGGTTGTGACCCTTGCAGAAGCAATGACTCTTCTCCAGTTATCCCTTGACTGCGCTGCACGTAGCGCTCCAACCACTGAGGTGCCTGCTGCTGCCTTAAATTAACACATTGACTGCCAAATTAGAAAACAAAACGATCCTTGCGGCCACAACTGTAATTTTATTCATACTTATTAGTTTTCAGAGTAAAATGTGGGCCAATGTGGGTAATTTGTCCAAGGGGCCACACAGAATGTGCATACATTTTTTTTTATATGAAAAAGAGAAATATGTGTGTGTTTTTTATTATTTACACAAATATTTCAATTTCATACTATTTCTGTGAGCCTAAGCAGCTCATCATGTGAAATAAGTATCAAATTGTGGTAGAGTGGGTTCGAACCGAGAAACTATGACTTGAGAGTCCGCGATACTAACCACGGGACCACAACCCGAGGACCCGGGACCCACACGCATTTACGTTACGTGGCAAATGTGAAGCGTATCCAATTGGATTGGAGTTATAACTCACTCAACTGCTTGATCAAACAAAGCATAAGTTATAAATATAACACACATGGCGTTCAACGTGTTAAAAAAAACATATTCTTATATCTGCATGTTTAAAAATATGTATTTAAACATTCCACATATGCTCATCTTCTACAAATGCTGTGATTTTTCACTCTAATATTTATTCCATATTACGAGGGCTGAACACCTTTCCTTCTTGTGCTAAACGATCAAGATAACACTGCGTTTGTATGAGGCAGTGCCCTATGCACCATTGGGGTGCGGATAAGGGTTTGAATGAATGAATGACATATGCAATAGTCTTAGATACCGGTATGCGGTAAGGTTTTCGATACGATTGCATATATCGCTCACTCCTTTCGAGAACGTCATAAATAAAAAAACGACAATTTTTAGGTGTGCATGTTTTCGGAATGCCCAGAAAATGTGCTATATTCCAGCGAAAGTGGCATATTTTTAACTTAATATTTACCCGCTACAGGGCAGAAAGTGTTATTTTTGCATTTTGAAGAAAAGGTATTGTATAATTATTTTTTTAAAGATACTAAATATTTTTCAAAAGGAGAAAAAACTTTTAGGTTTTACCTAATAAGTTCTGTTGCACAGTAAAAAGTTCAGTAAGTGGCTTGATATTTATTTTTAATACAATGTATTATATTTTTTAACTTTAAAAACATTCTCCTGAAAAATCATGTATTTTGATTTATGACGTTCTTGAAAGGAGTGAGCGATATAACAGGTTTCAAGAATTAATGCAATATGGATGTTTAATAATGGGGAGTGTGGTGAACGGTACACGAGTGTATAAAGTGAACACTTAAGCTAGCCAAATGCTGGTCATAAGCCCTGGGATGTCAAGACTTCCATCTTCTTTCATAAAAATGGAAAAAATGATATGTATTTTATATCAAGACACCTTTAAAATTTAAATCTCATTCATAGGCTCAATAATCCAGTATCCAATATAATCATCTCTTCTTCCGCTTGTTGTGTGGGCCTTGTGGCCTGTTTTTATGTTCCTGTCAATCCATCTCGTTGGTGGTCTACCTTGAAGTTGGCCATGCAGTGTTTGCATTGTGGGGGAATCTGAATGGTTGCATTCTCCTCACATGCGCTTACCATTGTCTTCTTTGTTGTCTTCCCCACCTAACGACATCTTGGATCTTGCATATTTCTCTTATCCTGGTGTTCCTTATTCTATTTCTTATCGTATGCATTTTTGTGTTGCATTATTCATGCATTTTTCTCAAATAACACCTAAACTGTAGAACTTTTTTCACTTTAAGCTATTTTAATTTATCACTTATCATAGTATTTCTATTTATGCAAAAAATTACGGACTTGAGATGCAAATATCCGGGGGAATCTATTTAAAGTTATGGAGCAGCTTTGGCCGGCCGCTGTACAGCGCCAAGCCAAAACACTCTCAACTAATAATAATTAAGATTATCGTGATCACCTTGTCTTCATGTAACTAACGACCAAGATAACACTGCGTTAATATGATGCGGTGCCCTATCCACCATTGGGTGCAGATAAGGGTTAGAAGAAGAGTATTAATATTGTTATTTTGTTTTAGTTTGAGGGGCGCCTGTTGTCACTATATAACGCAAGATCGCAGGGTATTCAAGTGTGTCATGGCCAACAACGCGTTCACTCCGCCCCAGTTCTTGGCGAGGTGGTTCGGGTCGGACCGCGTGTCGTATTTCCACGTTTACAATGACAACGTTTACATCATCACCCAGTCCGGCAAACTGCTCAAGTACGTGAACCACAGGCTGCTCCAGATCGGGACCTTCCAGTGGCCCGCGGGAAGTTGCAACCGGGAGGTTTTTCATTTCTTCAGAGGATGTAACCTCATGTACAGCAGTGAGTATCGCTTCTTGCAATTCATTATGTATTATAATATAATTTAAATTTAAAAAAATCTCAAATGCATATTTGGCATGACTCTACTCTTGTAATATGGAACACCAGGATAAGAGAAATATGCGAGATGGAAAATGTCGCTAGGCGGGGAACACAACAAAAAAGACAACGGTATTCCTAGGACCTCTAGTGTGCTAGCCGAATGCGGTAATCACTAACCTATGGAATACTCGACCCAAATTTATATAAGGGTCATTTATCATGTCACACGTTGTTTGCGGGAAACGCTACGCTCAAAAGCGTCTTTTACAAACTGTCGGTAGAGAGCGAGAGATGCTCATAAGTGTTCTGTTTGCTTACTTTTGGTAGAGCGCAAGTAGCCAAAAAACATTGTACAGGTGGGAATTGGGTTCGCGGTCACTTGTGATTTGATGATATATATATTTTTTTATTCTTCAATTATTTTTTTTTATTCACTAAATATACCTCAAAATTAATTTATTCCTTTCCCTTCTAAAAAATCACAAAAATGTGCTGTTTTCTGTTTCTGTAATGTAAATGTAACAAAGTATAATATCATTTTAAAAATTACACTTTGAAGTTGTTAGTCCGAAGAGGAAAGGTTGCGAATACATACATGGAATTATCACGAATCTAGGTCTAAGTTAAAACATTACCATTTTTTTATGTTTATGTATTAATTTTAAATCAAACACAGATTTTTTGAATCTACTAAGTTGTATTTTATTAACAATATTGTGACAATTGTTTCGCCTTGTTAGGGCATTATCAAACGAATGACATTCGTTTGATAATGCCCTAACAAGGCGAAACAATTGTCACATTATAATTTTTTATGTGTTTTTGTTAACCGGATCCACGCGGCTCGCATAAGCGTATGTGTTTTTACAAGACATGCCCCATACGCGGCTGACATAAGCGTTTGTGTTTTCACTTTGCTCCAAGTTTCGAACCTCAGTTCAACTTGGAGGGATTTTTTCATGGTGTGGAACATTGGATAAAATAATACGTCAATCCTCGGCCTTATGACATCTGTTGAAATATCTGACTAATAATTTGTAACATCACAAGGATAAATAAAAGAACAGATCCCTGATTTTTCTTGCGGTCGGTAATTAGTCCGCACCATAATCATGCCCTATATCTGTCTCACTCTCGACGCTACGCATCGCCAGTGGGTAAGAGTGACACACGATGCGTGCTTTGATTTATTTATGTTACGATCTAATTTGTTTATATTACGATATATTTCAAGAATAATGTGACACACGTGTATTATAGAGTACCAAAAAGGCACAATGAATCCCATTGAACGTTTTTGTTTAGGAAAATAAATCGTTTCATAACTAAATACATGATAAAAGTAATTATTTAAAAAACGGCGAAATACGCCGCGCACGGGCGTCTCTTAGGAACAAAGTTAACGCGTTTAAAAGGTTAATAAAATACAACTTAGTAGACTCAAAAAAATCTGTGTTTGATTTAAAAGTAATACATAAATTAAAATGGAGTTCTACAAATTAAACGCCAAATCAATAAATAATTACCATTTTTAGTTGATTTCACCGCCTCTTTTAATTTCAGACTCTACGCAGCTATACATTTGTTTGGAAAATGGCGATTCCAAATACTTGACGGTCAATATGGATATAACGTGTATTTTAATACACGCTAATATTTTGATAATCGGAACTTATTGGGGCGAGGTACGATGACCTTTAAATTATAAAAATGGACCTTGCTCAGTTGTGGTATTTTTGCTATATATTTACTTTTCCAGGTAAATTTTTACCACCTCATAGACTTCACGGACCCTCAAGTGACGGATTTGGGGATTCCTTCGTATCAGCACATACTGCGCAACGGGGACTCTGAACCCATCAGCGGGCTGGACGCGTACGAAGAGGAGCACTGCTACACCATCTTCATACGCACGAGAAGGGACATTTTTCTTCTCACGTTCGACAATTAAACTGAGTGACAAGCCACTGAAACTGCGATGGAGAGATGGCAGCAATAGTTCGGCTGTCCAAATTTAAAACACAGTAAGGGACATTATTTTTGTAGTAGGTTTTTTTTGCATTAGACTCTACTTAGTCCAAAAATGCAAAAAAAACCTACTACAAAAAAATTTCCCTTACTGTGTTTTTTAAATTTGGACAGCCGAGTTGGCCAAGTCATTTTTAAAATTTTATTTTTAATTATCGTTTTTATTCGAACAATGATGGTACTGGATCGATGGTCTGACATATTTTAACGTCATTTTAACTTTAGAAGGTTAAAAGACATTTTAACTTTGATTGTATTAGATATCGTATACCGGGTGTGCTGGCAAAAAACGTTAACTTAAAAATATGCAATTTTGACTTAATGATGCATATTATAAAGTTTTCAACGTTCTATAAACTAGCAAAATAACACTAAGTAGTTTGAAATGTCATATTTAAGTACATTCAACTTTAAATTTTCATTTCATTCAAATCTTTATCCGCACCCCAATGGTGCAGGGCATTGCATCATATAAACGCAATGTTATCTTGATCATTAACACATGAAGGAAAGGTGATCAGCCCTCCGCTTCTGTTACCAATCCAAGGTAAGAGTGAAAAATCACTCTTATATTTATTCAAAATTTGACCCCCCCTGGGAATCGAACCCGGGACCTCCAGTACGGTAGCCGAGCGTGCTGACAATTACACTACGGAGGCGGACTTTAAATTTAGTAGCGGGTACAGTGAATTTAGAGTTAACGTTTGCCAGTATACCCACGATATGATAGATTGATAAATACAGGTCTTTCGAGTGTGCCTTTGACCCTCAGAAATAAAAAAAATCTGATGGAGCTGGATCGGGAGTGCAGGGCGGCTGCGCTAGCGGCGCCTAGCTCACATGCGCATACCATTGTATCCTTCGTTGTCTTCCCCACCTGACGACATTTTCCATCTCGCATATTTCCCTTGTCCTGGCGTTTCTTATTCCGTCTCGTAGACTCTTGCCAGATATGCTTCTTAGAGTCTTTATTTCTGACACTCTTAGGCGCGTTTTTTGTGCCTACGGTGTCCGCTCTACTTTCGATTCCATACGTCATGAGACGTAGTCATGTAAATTTTCCGCTCCAACACGCCGCGACCAATAGGCGTGCGGTAAAAAATATATTTTGTTACTTTTGGACACCGAGTATGAGTACAAATGGTTCTACAATTTAAAATATGATAAATCTCGATGGAGCTGAATCTTTTGTGCCTTAAAAATGTGCTTTATATAGTCATATCGATAATAAATGCAAAACACAGTAAGTCCACAACTTACGTGAGTACTTACACCATTTTAAAAGTAAAATATTTGCCTTGCATCTTTTTCCTCCACCTTTTCTGTCCACAGGAAGTGATTAATGACTAAATCATAATTTAGATTTCTCCCTTGTCAGTTATGTGTGTGTTGCGATCGAGATTCTTTCCACGTTTGCATTTTCTACGCATGTAGATCTATTCTGTTTTCACATATCGCTCACTCCTTTCAACAACGTCATAAATCATAAATTATCGATTTTAAGTTGTGCATGTTTTCGGAATGGCTAGAAAATGTACTATATCCCAGTAAAAGCGGCATATTTTTTACTTAATATTTACCCGCTACAGGGCAGAACGTGTTGTTTTTGCATTTTGAAGAAAAGGTATTGTTTAATTATTTTTTTAAATATACTAAATAATTTTCAAATGGAGAAAAAACCTTCAAGTTTTACTTAAAAAGATCTGCTGCATAGTAAAAATTTCAATAAGGGCTTGATATTTATTTTTAATACATTTTATTATGTTCTTAAACTTTAAAAATGATCTCCTGAAAAATCAAGTTTTTTGATATATGACGTTGTTGAAAGGAGTGAGCGATATGAACTATATCCATAAAATTGGTGCATATTATACACACCATATATGTATCACAATATTTTTTTTTTGACTTATATGAAAACCTTCGGAACGCAATTATCACATTAGTAGAGGACTTACTGTAGTATTACAGAAATACTGTAATATTTTTGGAAAGGGTGAAATGAGAAAATAAATGATTTTTTCTTCCTTTTAATTAGACTTAAGCCGCTTGTGCACTGCACGGAATTTTACCGTCTGGCAGTCCGGTTTTGAAAAAAGCGACTACGATAGTTTAGCGTGATCGCATTTACGCACAACATGTTCACGCACCGATCTGAAGAAAGATGGGACAAAAGCACAAGCCAATCATCCGTTTTATATGCTAACTGACGTGTCGGACAGTAAAATTCCGCGTAGTGCACAAACGCCCATATAATATCATGACTAGTGTAATTATGATTAAATTTTAACATTACCTATTGACATTCCCTTTTCAAATGAATTGTACTAAATTGTGATGGTGAAATTGCAATTACAAAATACTTACGTACTACGTTTGTGTAAATGATATATTTTTATTAGATTATCAACATCGCTGTTCATTGTACTCTTGTTAAAAATCAAAAGGGTCTTTTTAGGTATTTCTTTATTGTTTTAACAATTAATTATTTTTAAAAATTACAATGAAATGTTTACACTTTTGCCTCGGGTACAAATTGGGTACTCGGCTGTCCAAACTTAAAACACAGTAAGGGACATTTTTTTTAAGTACGTTTTTTTGCATTTTTGGACTAAGTAGAATCTACTTAATCCAAAAATGCAAAAAAAACGTACTACAAAAAAAATGTCCCTTACTGTGTTTTGAGTTTGGACAGCCGTACTACTGTGACGGGGCAATGATTATAAATTTTAAACCAGTAAGAATTTTAAAACAATAATTTTAAAGGTATTTCTGTATAACCCAAAATATTTAATGTACAGTGTAATGGTTAGCGCATTTGGCTACCATGCTGTAGTCCCGGGTTCGATTCCCAGGGGATCAAAACAAATACAAGTGATTCTCATATTGATCTCTGATTCTCATATTATCACCCGGGACACAAGAATCGCAAGACTGATCATCTTGCTTTTGTGCAATTAACGGTCAAGATAACAATGCGTCGATACGATGCGGTGCCCTATGCACCATTGGGTGCGAATAAGAGATTGAAGAAGTTATTGTATTAGACTGCGTAATATGAGGAACTATATAAAGGTAGGAAGGAACTATTATTTTCATTGATTGATTCGGCAGTCACTTTGTGGTAAAATCTATCCATTTTTAATTTATGTTTTACTTGGTAAATACCACTTTTGATGAAAGTGGTATTTACTGATTAAAACATTAGTTAAAAATGGATTTTAAAAAAGTTCTTTCATATATAAGAAACAGTTACACTTTTTAATCCACTAATGAACAAGTTCATATATTCATTTTAAAGTTTGGAATGCCAAACTTAAAACCTCATTAACCAGTGGAATGTGGTCTGGTTCCTTTCTGCATAATATGTACCATCATAAGGTCAACCCCGTGATGCTTTGTGAATGTAAACCAATGGCAAAATGTTAAAAATATTGTCATTTTTAAAGCAGAAAATTATTTTATAAATGGCAATTTTATTTTATATCAGTAACATCATTAAAACTATAAAGTCGCTTTTAATGTTCAATACATTTAAAAAAAGACCCTTTTGATTGATTCAAATATACCGAACTCCCTTACGCTTTAAGTAACTACTCAGTACATACCATAGGGCACATACTCAGTGCAAACGCAGAGAGGTATGCGGAAGGGGGCTAGGTGAATAATTTTAAAAATTATTTTTTAATTAAAATTAAGATTTGATAAGCAATAAAGAATTTTATATTTTGATATCCTGAATAGATTTTTGTACTAGAAATACTATCCACTATATTTTATTATTTACAACATTTTGAGTGTGTCCAAATACTTGTTCACAAAATCTGGATTGTCTCCAATTACAGGAGTTATTTTCATATTATTTTTTGACATCTCATCAAAGATGAAGAAGAATATGGAAGTCTGGGCATTTACGGGGCTGACGACCGTCATAGGCTGGTTTAAGTGATCACTTTACACACGTGTAACATTCACCAATTCTACCCATTATTGACAACCACACTACTCAAATTCTTGGAAGTTCTATATATATGAACCAATTTAGAAACCTTGTTCTTGAATCACTAGAACTTCACTAAAGACATCTATTGGTGAGATGTAAAGAAGCTCTTTATTAAGCAGAAACTCTTATATTAGTATGTGAGGTCCATATCCTGGATTTCAATCACACACATGTCAGTAATGGGTAGAATTGGTGAATGTTACACATGTGTAAAGTGATCACTTAAACCAGCCTATGACGGTCGTCAGCCCCGTAAATGCCCAGACTTCCATATTCTTCTTCATCTTTGATGAGATGTCAAAAATAATATATTTTATTATTATTTAAGTATACTTTTCCTTTGCACGGTAACGCGTGGAACGTATCTATCGTGTGAATAAGGAGTTCAGTGTATTCATACATATTTAAGCAAAAATGTTTCTATCTTACATTGGTGAATTTGTGCTTTATATTAAGATATATAGGTGGTTTTTTTAGATGTTTGGATTTTAAACTGATAACATTGTTTTTCTACACACTGCCAATTCGACGGTTGATTTATAATAGATTTATTTTATCCACTGACACTTCGTGATGGAATTGCATTTTTAATTTATTATTAGATTAAAACCAATATTTTTGTCCGCCTCCGTAGTGTAATGGTCAGCACGCTCTGCTACCGTTTTGTAGGTCCCAGGTTCGATTCCCAAGGGGGGTAATATAAATATTAGTGATTTTTTCACTGTAATATTTATTCAATATTACCATGGACTGGTACCTGAAGCGGAGGGTTGATCACCTTTCCTTCATGTGTAAAAAAAAACAATCAAGATAACACTGCGTTAAATGACACAGTGCCCTATGCACCATTCGGGTGCGGATTAGGGTTTTATGTATAAAACCAATATTTTTAGCTTTTCCACTTTTTTTATTTGACCAGCGACCGGGTTTCGTCGTTACCGACATCATCAGACTGGTGATGTCTGATGATGTCGGTAACGACAAAACCCGGTTGCTGGTCAAATAAAAAAAGTGGAAAAGCTAAAAATATTGGTTTTAATCTAATAATAGTTGATTTATAGTCATGTTATGCTATTTCGCCATGAATGAATGATGATTATGCGCATCGTAGGTTCGATGAATGGGCCGAAATAATATTTACCTTGATCCTCTTTTTCAACGCACAAGTTTGTTCACTGATGAGGCACATTTTTGGTTAAATGGAATGTCAATATAAGCAGAATTGCCGAATTTGAAGTGGAGAAACCCCGGAAACCTTTGTGGAGACGTCCTTACATCCATTAAAAGTCACTGTTTGGTGTTTTGTATGGCCGGGTGGAATCATTGGCCCGTGTTTTTTTAAAGACGATGCTGGCCAGAATGTTACGGTCAATAGAGAGCGCTTCAGAACCATGATTACTGACTTCTTTGTACCTCAGTTGAATGGCATTGACATCACAGAGCTAGTTTCAGTAAAATGGCGCAACATGCCACATGGCGGGTGCTATGCTGCCGCATATCACCCGCCTTAAAATGCCTTATTGCGGGAAATTTGAATTTTACCTCTAAAAAAAAAACAACCTATGCATATATAAATATATAAAGTAGACCAGAGTGAAGTTTTTAGTAGCCCTCTCTTCACTTTGGACTATTTTTGACGTTAATATTATATTTTTATAACTAATGAGAAATTTTAATGTTTAAATTATATAAAGAGTGAGGCACAGATCAAGTGTAACTTGTTTAATGTAAGTTTACGATATATTTAAACTGCAAATCACCTTTGATAAAATGCTCAAATTACTGTATTATTTATTGATTCGGCATTAACTTTGTGGAATGACATGATTATTTTATTAAAATTAAACACTTGAATATACCACTTTAATGAGTTTAATTTTTATTTGTCCGCCTCCGTAGTGTAATGGTCCGCACGCTCAGCTACCGTTCTGGAGGTCCCGGGTTCGATTCCCAGGGGGGTCAAATAAATATTAGTGATTTTTTCACTGTAATATTTATTCAATTTTACCCTGGACTGGTACCTGAAGCGGAGGGCTGATCACCTTTCCTTCATGTGTAAACGATCAAGATAACACTGCGTTTATATGACGCAGTGCCCTATGCACCATTGGGGTGCGGATAAGGGTTTAATTATTATTTTTTATTTATCTTCATTAAAACTCATCAGTCAAAGTATTAGGTGTAGCGTCGAATGATACGCGCGTTGCTCAACGTCAGTCTTGGTAATAATATGCTTCCAATTTGCAACTTAATGTACAGTGAAAAAATCACTTATATTTATTTTTACCCCCCTTGGGAATCGAACCCGGGACCTCCAGAACGGTAGCCGAGCGTGCTGACCATTACACTACGAAGGCGGACAAGGGTTAAGGGTTAAGGGTTAGTCAGTGGAAAAGACTTTAATATCATGGGACAAATATACAAAATTTGAACATATGCTAACATCTGAGAATTTGTAAAAATGTGTGTACTTACAAATAAGAATGTTACAGCTTCTTCGGCAGGTTACACTTGATCTCACCTTCAACATGTTTTATGAAATGTCCCCATTTATATATATTTTTTAATAAAAGTTTATATACTCAAAGTGTCTTTTTTTTGGATCTAGAATAAAGCTCATATAACAGGTAAGGAAAGAAATTACAGTAAATTTGAACCACTGTAATTGGAATTTTGGCCATAACTCGAAGAGCATATATAAAATGTCGGATTTTTTAAACTGATTTTAACCGTGCGCATATTTCCAATTATGCATTTCATTTACACCATACAGATGGCTACCTACAAAAGAAACAACACAAATTTCCTTAAAAACAACAGCACAAGCTTATAAAAAGCATATTTTTAGTTCAAACTAACAGCCTCACTAGGGAAGTTCCCTTTTTATTTAAAATATTCATTAAAAACAGTCTTTACTGTGTGATCATGTCAACATTCACCAATGGTGTTTTTTTTTTAAACCAATTCTAATTTTAAAGCCAAAACCTGTTCACTATTTGTATTTATCGAATATTTGGCTGTAAAGAAAAAGTCTAATTAAGAATTCCTTTTTTATTTATCTAATGAGGGTTCTATCACTAATAAACAGCAATAACTCCTTTATAATTAAGTGAAATAAATCATTCAACAAAATAATAAATGGTGATTTAATATTTTATAGGAATTTTTGACTTTCTTAGAAGAAGTACACTTCTACAGAACTAATTCACTGAATAATATTGCCAATCTTGTAATGGTGGGGACTGACCAGAGCCATTTCGTCTTAACGTAACACGTTACGATGCGAGCATTCGCGTGTAGTCAGTAAAGTGAGCCGAGCGCTCCAACCATAGTCGAAGCGCTCGCCACGAGCGACGCTCCGGTCAGTCCCTACCTTAATACGATAAATAACCAATATGGGAGTTTAAAAAAATGAATGCTTCATTGCTCGCTATAATAGCTGAGATCTCATAATTTATATATCACTCGTGGGTCATCCAGAAAGTAGTACCCATACACTGGTGGCGGAGGAATATGGACATTGGGATACAAAAACTTGTCACACGTCTTAATGTACAAATGCTTAAATTTGGACTATGGAGAGAACTAGTTTAAGGTATGTTCTTTACAACTTTTTTTTTATATTCCCAAACGGGTACATACTACTTTCCAGATGACCCTCGTATATTTAGGTAATGTATATATAATTACCAAACATGTCCATATTGATATGTGAAACTTATCCAGTTTTTTTAAAGGAGAAATATTTATTACAATCCGTGATCAATTTATTAGCGTTCATTTCATATGTTTAGGTTCATGTATTAGATATTCAATTTCAACTTATAATAAAAAAGATGAATTAATTTTAAAAATTCTAAAATAGAAAACGTAATGACATAAAAACACAATTTTAATAATTAAAAGACTTAGGACAGGATTGGTATTTCTACCTGTTCGGTCGATTGATGCTTAAAGACGGGAAGTGTATTTTTACCTTCTGCGCCGGCCTCATTTCAAAGTCAGAAAAGAAGGAATTATTTAATGTTTTTATACCAATTTCTTTTTAAAGGTCTAAACTTTATGTACACAATTATCAAATCTTGTCACCAGCGGTCCATAGGCAATAAGAAACACCCGTCCGAAATGTGTTAACATAAAAAAATAATAGTTTTCATTAACACAAGAAAAGGCGATTCAGCGATTCATGGCTTGGCCATGTACTCCGCATGCCTCCCGAGAGCCGCCATCAAGCTTGCCTCTTTTACAAGGCATCAGGTTTGCGCCGCCCAGGACGACCACTGCTGACAAATCGTCGGTAGTTCACGTCAGAACTTCGGGACGCGGATCTGACTTGGGAGGATGCAAGGGCAGCCGACAGAAAAGCCTGGAGACTCCATATGATCCGCCTAGGGAGCGGATATGGTTTAATATAATAGCATGAAAACGTATGTTACATTAACATGACATGGAAACGTAACATGTTTGGTAATTCCGTATCCGCATCAGGCAAGAGAAAGATATAACTGTCTTGTTTTTTTGGAGTTTCACACATTTGTTTATACAGGTACATATTTGTAATTATTTCCGAGTCGGAGACATATTGTAATCAACTCTGATTGAGGATTTGATTACAATTCATATTTCAAACGTCTACTTAGTAAATAAAAAAAATTATAAAGTGTATAATCATTTTACTATTATATACTATAACAAGCGACCAAATTAAATGGTTCAGTTTTTGAACAAACAATAAGTATAATTAATATGCATACAAAAATGTTATAATTGCACGATATAACTTTCACATATAAATTTTCTGTCCTAAAAAATGTTTAATATAATACAATTAATAGGTTCGGCAGAGATTTATATTTCTGCTACAATTTTTCCTAGTAACAAAAAAAAGTTATCACAAGTCAAATAATGTTTAAGTCACAAAGCAAAACCGTTTCTTCTACATTCTAAAGCTTAAAATCTCGTTTACACAAAGACATTAGACAAGACATTCCAATAAGGCAGGCCATATAGACATTCTGAGACAGCGAAACGGGATAATTTATATTATTTTTCGACATCTCATCAAAGATGAAGAAGAATATGGAAGTCGGGGCTGACGACCGTCATAGGCTTTACACATGTGTAACATTCACCAATTCTAGCCATAATTGACAACCACACTACTGAAATTCTATATATATGAACCAATTTAGAAACATTGTTATTGAATCACTAGAACTTCACTAGAGACATTTATTGGAGAGATGAAAAGAAACTTTTTACTGAGCAGAAACTCTTATATTAGTATGTGAGGTCCGAATCCTGGATTATAATCACATACATGAGAAACGCCAGAAAATATCATTTTCATTTTTATCATTTAAGCTTATAATTTGAACAGATAATTTTTTTACAACATTTTGAGTGTGTCCAAATACTTGTACCAAAAATCCGGATTTTCTCCAATTGTATCCAATTACATCTCATCAAAGATGAAGATTCATCTTTGATGAGATGTCAAAAAATAATATGAAAAATACTCCTATAAGTGGAGAAAATCCAGATTTGTGAAAAAGTATTTAGGACACTTTAAATGTTGTGGATAATTGTAGTTTTGGGGCTTGTCTATTGTTCATTTGTAACATTAGTGGCCAGTAAGCGAGACAGTCCAATGCTGGTGTATGACACTCTCACCATAGATAATATGCTACATAAATAAGATACACAAGCACCCACTTAACTAGTGCAGTGATACCAACATACCGGTAAATTTAAATAAAAAAAATATATTTGTCAATTCCAGGCGAAATCAATATGTTTTCACATATAATTAATAATATTTTTAAAGCTTTTAATATGATTTTAAAACATGGACAAAATAATATTGCATATTTCTTTTAATTAACAATTGTTTATTTTTATGTTCAAATCACTGGTTAGTTACATTTTTTATTATTAAAAAACTTAACAGCCATAAATACAATATTTTACACTGGCAACATTAAAAATTACTGCCAAAATCAAACTGTTTACTATTGGTTATAAAGTGATTTTGTTGGTGGCCTGTTTTCTTATAAAGCCCTATGGAATGTCTTGTACAATGACACATCATTTTCACTAATATTACTTTACACTTACTTTTGGTACTACACATGTATCTGTATACATTGTTCATTAACCCTAGATCTTTATAGTCAACACTTAAGTATGGCATATTGAGATTGTGTGAGAACTAACACACAAAGATTATTATATCGTATAGATGTATTACATCACTGTTTAAATTATCTATAGGGGCTGTTCACGGTCAATAAAAGATCATCAATATCTTAAATGATTGAAGGTCGATAGTAGAATGTCAATTCCATTTACTTTGCGGATTCCACGAAGCAAAATCTGCTAAGATTCTGCAGAAACAAATATAAATTAACTATTTTTTCACTAAGCTATATAAAAAAAAACTCACGATTATAATAAAATCACATCCCACAAACGACTAATACTACACACAAGGCACCAGATATTATTTTAGATAAATATATCTTGACTGGAGTTGTTTATTTTATGTTTTAAACTGGGAATTTTATTTAATGTGCAGAAATGCTTTGATTTTTAACAGTGTTTCACCGCCATAGAAAAAAAAATACCAGAGATAAATATTGCCCTTCAGTCAAAATTAATGACAAATCGCTCACTCCTTTCAAGAACGTCATAAATCAAAAATCGTCAATTTTCAGTTGTGCATGTTTTCGGAATGCCCAGAAAATGTACTATATCCCAGCAAAAGAGGCATATTTTATCTTAATGTTTACCCGCTACAGGGTAGAAAATGTTGTTTTTGCATTTGGAAGAAAAGGTATTGTTTAATTATTTTTTAAAATAAACTTAATATTTTTCAAATGGAGAAAAAACCTTCAGGTTTTAAATGAAAATATCTGTTGCACAATGAAAAGTTCAATAAGTGGCTTGATATTTATTTTTATATATTGTGTTATATTTTTAAACTTTAAAAACGTTCTCCTGAAAAATCAATTTTTTTGATTTATGACGTTCTTGAAAGGAGTGAGCGAAATCACTAAGTCAGTCACTTCAATTAGCTCCCCAACAATCCATTTTTTCATCTGAATGCAGAACAACTCTACCCTAAATGGAAATCTTAGCGTTTATTAATGTATTGCGGTCCTTACGCTACTGATTTTGAGCATTTTTTAACACGTTGACTGCCACGGCTTTTTTCAGAATTCCGATCGAAAAAGCCAATTCTTTAAAAATATTCTTTTACTTTTTGACTTGATTTTAAAGAATTTAAAAAAATATTATTTCCTGTTCATTTATTAACAAATTTTCTGTTCATATAAGCCAGCATTGAATTTTTGTTCTCTTCCTAAATATCATCTATCCATATTAGCACTGATGTACTAGGAATTTTATTGTAGCAGCACAAATATGGCAAGTAACCATAATAAAAATATAATAAAACCCTTATCGGCACCCGAATGGTGCATAGGGCACTGTGTCATATTAACGCAGTGTTATCTTGATCGTTTACACATGAAGGAAAGGTGATCAGCCCTCCGCTTCAGGTACAAGTCCATGGTAATATTGAATAAATATTACAGTGAAAAAATCACTTATATTTATTTTACACCCCTTGGGAATCGAACCCGGGACCTCCAGAACGGTAGCCGAGCGTGCTGACCATTACACTACGGAGGCGGACCGAACCATAGGAGATAACTCGTAGTCGGTGTCCTAGCAAAGAACGCAATCTACGAATTATATCATAGTTGGCAGTCAACGTGTTAATGTATTGCGGTCTTTATACTACTGATTTTGTTGAAGCGAGCATTATTTAAGGAAACATTGACAATTTTAGTGACCGTTTTGTCCCATTCTCTCCAATGCACATTTGGAGAAACTAACTTTCTATCAGCAGAAATGCATGTAAATGTAAGAGTCTAACATAAATAAAATGCAAAATGTATTGAAAGAAAGAATTAAGTACATTAATTTCTGTTAATTAATATTCGAGCTAAGCATTGTTGGCCGCACAGCCTACTCATACAACCGCATATCGGCATTCTCACAATTTTTTATTACTATATTTGATATTATTTATAATATTATAGTATAATGAGATACTATTTGTAGTATAATAAACCAAGCTTCAGATGAGAAAGATATTTCTACCCGTTTGGTCGATTGATGCTTATGGACGGGATGGTCATTTTTACCTTCTGCGCCAGCCTATTTTAAAGTCACAAAAGAAGGAATTACATATTTAATGTTTTTATATGAATACTATGTACTAATCTCTTTGTTAAAGTCTTAAGACCTTAACAAAGAGATGTGCATAATTATCAAATCCCGTCGCCAGCAGTCTGCACGCGTAAAAAACACCCGTCCAAAATGTGTTAATAGAAAGATGGTTTGATTGAATTTTAGTATTTAAGCGTCACGTGGCCCAGATTGAAGACCCTAACTTATTTTGATATAATTTGAGATAATTACAAAGTAAGGATTGCTTTCTATGGTTTTACATTGTTTTCTGTGGCTAAGATATAAAGTAAAAAGATAGAAAATTGTGTGTTGATATGCTTCTCACTTGATCCAGACTGTAGGGAGGAGGTAAAGTATAGTTGTAAAAGGGAAAAATTACATTTTGTTGGACCCTTATTAAATATATTAGCAATCTAAACATATTTCATACAAATTATTAGTAAAAAGCAAGAGCCGACAAAACTCGGTTTATGTAAATTAGCAGTGGAGTGTGGAAAACTTGTAAACATTGGCCGTATAGTAACCTGTTAAGTATAACGTCCAAGAATTTACCTACCTGCCGATTTTTAATATTAAAAACATTCACGGCGCAAATAAAGTATGTCTGCCATTAGGAAAAATGTATTTCTGATAAATATTATTTATAATAATGTCCTAAATAATGAAAACCTGAGTTTTTTCATAATTTTTTTGTAATGTTATAAAATATAACTTGCATATTTTGTAAGCTAAAAAAACAGCAAAATGTTTATTACAGATAAATTAATAATTTTTACTATTTTTTTTTTAAATATAGCTATTTTATACCTTTAGTTCAAAAGATACAGCTATTTTACACGCAGAATCTGATTTAATGCGCTAAAATCAAACAATTGCTCGCATTCTTGCCAAATTTGGCTGGAAAATACCCCGACACAGACGTATTAAAAAGACCTTGAAAGAAACAAAACTCTATAACAAGTTTGTATTCATCATCCTATAACCTTACCTAAGTGTGGTATAATTTCTGTTTTTATTTCAATTTAATCGGGACTTTTGATTACTATACCTTTATAAATTTGAACTGAAAATCAGCAGTTCTGCGTAGATGACTGGAATCGAGAATTCAAATGTGATATTTAACCTTTCCCTTAGGGTGTTAAAAACTACCACATGCAACGGCGATATGTATTCTGTACACTAACTACTACTACTACTACCATCACGCCGTTTCCCCGCAGGGGTAGGCAGAGAGGCCTATACACTCCTCGCCTCCTTCACATCCATACATCTAGTCATACATGCCCTCCGATTACGCAGACTTTTGACACCGCCAGATTTTAGGTTCCGATTGATCTGATCGTGCCAAGTCTTTTTCGGTCGTCCACGTTCTGTTTTCCCTCTCACATTTGCCACATATATTTTCTTACTCATTCTCTCGTTATCCATTCGCTCCACATGTCCATACCACCGTACACTATGGTGTGAAAATGTGATTAAAAAAATGTAAAAAATGTGAATATTCCTAAATTGCTTTTACTGACCATAGTTGAATTTGAAATGTAACAATTATGTAATGTTAGCTCTGGTAAGTATCTGAAAACGAGAAAAAAATTCATTGCAAGTAGCCGCAACAGCTGGCGTAGTGACACAACCGCCGCGGAGAACGACCTACGCGCTACCAAAAGGAGATTGGCGGAAACATTATCAAGCCGGGTGCACCCGCGCGTGTACGCAAACAACGTCACGCACGCACACATTAGGGATCGTTTGTGTATTGTATTGGTGATTTTATCCCCAGTTTATTCACAAATTATTTATTTCCGTAGCTGCAAATGAATAACTTTATATTATATAGTACTTTTATGTAATACATACGGACGAATATAAAAATTCTGAGACCGTACCTATTATATTTTCTACTGATTTTCTCATTTTTAAAGTCAAGTTGTAGTAAATACATATCACCGGGAGGGAAAGATTAACAAATCGGAGTATTCTATAATACCTAATGTAGAACTGTCCGTTTGAGGTATACGCTTTTCGAGAATCCTAGGAAACAGGGCGGGATTCCGGGTTAGCCCGTTCCCATTCATCTTACGATGTTGGACATGCTCAGACATCATAAGACGACTAAGCAATGGCGCTTGGAATAGAACAACATGCTTCTTCATAACGAGAAGACCTTTACGTGTCAGCAACAAGACAGTTGTCGGATGAGGAGGTGTAGTAATCTGCGGGCGAGGTGTAGGGTAGGCACTATATGTCAGCAGACGATGGACTCTCCCTTGAGGGACTCCATCCACTGACTGCCTTCCATCTGCTTCATCACGCTCTTGTAGGAGTCCTTGTTCCTGATGCTGCGCGGAGTGAGATTGCTTATGAGAGATTTGAACCAAGCCGTATCCGCGAGACACCCCTGAAAATAAAACAAATACCAATTACAAAGTTTACCAGCACGTTATGCGTGTATATCGCTCACTCCTTTCAACAACGTCATAAATCAAAAAACGTGATTTTTCGGGAGATCGTTTTTAAAGTTTAAGAATATGATGAAATGTATTTAAAAAAATATCAAGCCACTAATTGAACTTTTTAGTGTGCGACAGATCTTCTTAGGTAAAACCTGAAGGTTTTTTTCTCCATTTGAAAAATATTTAGTGTATTTGAAAAAAATAATTAAAAACAATACCTTTTCTTCAAAATGCAAAAACAACACTTTCTGCCCTGTAGCGGGTAAATATTTAGTTAAAAATAGGCCGCTTTTGCTGGGATATAGTACATTTTCTGGGCATTCCGAAAACATGCGCAACTAAAAATTGTCGATTTTTGATTTGTGACATTGTTGAAAGGAGTGAGCGATTTGTTAACAAGTATTTGAACACACTCAAAATTTTGTAAATGAAATAACTGGTCAAATTTTAAACTCCATAATAAAATACTTTTAGCAGTGGAACACTCAACAGTGTCAAAAAATAAAATAAAATAGCTCCCAGTTGGAGTTAATTCAGATTTGTAGACAAGTATTTGGACACACTCAAAATGTCGTTTAAATGTGTACTCACTTCAATGGCGATAGCAACCACAATGTGAAGGGCGGGTATGGCCAGCAGGTATATCCTGAAGTAATTGGTCTCCATGTTCCCAAACACCCATTCTTTGACTTCGAAAAATTCGGCGAGTTCCATCCACGGACACATTAGCAGTAGAGTTGTGACCACGGTCAGCACTATCAGGGTCCCCACCAGTTGAACTGGAAAATAAAAATAACACTTTAAGTTAAATACAAACATTTTAAGTCACTTTTAGAACTGCACTATCCTATAAATATACACATATGCAGTTAACACTATTATCGCGGCTATTATCCTTGGCTCTACTCGACCGAGTTTCTCCAGGGTATGCTTGGCTACAATAGTTTAGAGACTAGAAGGAATGTGTATTTGATTACGCATTTTTATTGATTGTTGCGCGGTATGATTGATAATCCTGATATTATCCGGAACCTTGGTCTGTATGCTCCCGATAGTTACCTAAGACAGCGTCGGCATAGATTGTTTCACATTCCTATACACAGGACCAACCTGCCGATGGTTATGCCTGTAGGAAGAGCTACCGCTATGTTGAACAATATCTCATTGGATATTGATCTGTTCCATGTGTCTGAAGGAGTTTTCCGAAGCGGGATGCTTCTACTACTTTAGCAATAGTTCTTTGCATATTTTCGATTTTTGTATGTATTTAATGTATACGGTTTAAATTTTTTAGTTTGTAATGTATATGTTAATTGAAAATAAATAAATTGAATTGAACACATTGTTGTCGGGCGGTTTTTTCACCAACCCCGACCCTAATTATACTCGGACAGTCTACCGCCCGACCCTCAGTATACTAATCACAAGTAACCGCAACACCCAATTCCCATCTGTATAATGTTTTTTTGATGTCTCTTGCGCTCTACCAAAAGTAAATAAATAGAACACTTAAAAGCGTCATAGCGATCACTCCGGCAAAGGCTTTGCGGTCCTGCGGTTGGTATCATACATGATAAAAATAGTGAAGGACATTGGTACTATAAAAACCATGTTAGGGTACAAAATGCCGAGCCCTCTTCTAGTGGAATGGAAGGTCTGTTGACGACAGTGAACTCCTGATGAATTTTACGTGGTTTACTTCCAGAAATGAGCAAATGGAGATAATTTCCTGGCTGGCCCACACTAGATTATCCCCCTTTGTTCCCAACACAGATTAAAATAAAACATCTCTTTTTAATTCAAAGAAACCAAAATCCACTTAATGATCTATAAACCTTGTACATAATAAGCAAGGTAAATTGTGGAGGTCCTCAC
The DNA here is from genome assembly GCF_059751285.1 of Brachycentrus maculatus. Classification (NCBI taxonomy): domain Eukaryota; kingdom Metazoa; phylum Arthropoda; class Insecta; order Trichoptera; family Brachycentridae; genus Brachycentrus; species Brachycentrus maculatus. Next base: position 359,901 of record NW_028281392.1, on the reverse strand, counting down.
CAAGAAATTACATTTCTAATATTGCGCAAAAATCCTTTGAATGCAAATCTGTTCCGACTGTATTCTATTAAAATCTTAATTAAAGTTGCGACAAAACATAACCAATCCTGTGTTAAACCAATATGAAATCATTAAATCGCACCAAAACGTAACAAAATTTTTTTACAAGCTGAATTCCTGATTACTTAAAAACATTTATAATGGAAATGTAACATTTTGGTGAGGACCTCCACAATTATAAATGCAACTCCTGTCTAAAAAAAAAGCCCCGAATGTTGCGTAGCCATGATGTTTGCTTCCTGCCAGCTTCCCAAATTTCCCATTACAATGTTCATAGGATACAAGTGGAAAGGCATGAATATCACTTACAGTTTGTACAAAACGCTTCACGGAATGGCTGCCCCTTGGAGTAGACGGCGGCTAGGATCAGGTACTGGTAGCTGCTGACCACAAACACCACGGTGTTCTCCCAGCACACCACCTCCTCCACATCCGGACCCCCCTCCAGCGGCACGAACCTGCCATCAGTCATCAATCAACTCGACCAGTTCAAAAAGTGAGGATAAGATATGCATAAATCATCAAATTCACACACGTAACTTAGTAAATTATATAAAATTATAATGCCGACCAGTTTCTAAGGACACAGCTTCTTCCTCGAGACTTTAACATTATTATTACGTTACAATGACTAATAATTAACCCTAATGTATGAAAGTGAATGGAGTTGGAATGAAGGTGGGGACTGACCGGAGCATGTCGCTCGCGGGAAGCGGTCTGACTATGAATGAACGGAAATGCTAAAATTTCTGATGATTTTTCAAAATTATCCTGAAGTGTGAGCTTTTTTTCGCATATTTAACTAACAATCAACTTAACATTTAACATTGCATGAATTTGATGCAGTGCATCATTGGGTGTGGATGAGGGTAAGGAGTCAAGAAAGGAAAATAAATTGTTAATCGTGATGAGAGACAAGGTGCAGGTACTCACCAGGGCTGGAAGTAGAGCAGGCGCAGCGCGGCCAGCTGCGCCAGCAGGCAGGCCAGCACCTGCAGCAGCAGCGGCACGGTGTTGGAGGGGCCCACGAGGGACACGGGCGGGCTGCGCGGGCACAGCGCGGGCGGGGGCCCCGCGCGCCCCATGGACAGCGCCAGCGACGTCGTCACCACCAGGTCTATGTACAGGAACTGCATGTTGCCCAGGGTCGAGTACGCCTGCAAATCATTTCTCAACTCTTAACCCTTTCGGGACAACTGGTTACTGCTGCTAACCACAAATTTAAAATAAATTGTCTAAGTGCCTACAGGTTTCTAGTTAAAACCATGTGTTGCCTATGTAACAGAAATAGTGCTTGTATAGATTTCATGTTGGTATCATTGTCTCGGAGCTTATTTCAGACTATTTACTGTGGCGTTGTGCACATATCGGGATATTTATAGGTTAACTGTATCTTAATTTATCAATTTTGTAAGGTTATTAAACGAAATAAACAAAATGACAAGTGAGTTATAGTCATAATAATTTTAAAATAATATTATATAGTGTGGTAATATTAAAATAATAATATAATTGGCGGGCTTATTGCTTAAAAGCAATATCATCCGACCAACCAAAAACAGACTAATGATATTGATCAAAACGCTTGAAACCATATATAGCTGTTTGCAATCAGAGGGTAGATAGTACTTGAACATAAAAAAAAAAACATAAATAACAAATTGATGATAATAAGGAAGACAAAGGGAGTTTAGGGAAGGACCCCCTTCCTCTACCTAGAGGGAAAAACTAAGGGATAAGTTTTGATGGACAGTTAGGATACTAATGATAGATAGTACTGTCTCAGACGTTTTTTAAAAGTTATTAGAGAGGGTGCATTTTTACAAGGAGAGGTAATCCATTCCATAGTCTGGCCGATTGGGCAGAGAAGGAATTACTCAATAGTATTACCGAATAATACTTGAAATTGTATTTGCACACCATACCTGTTCTACACTTTGATGTCCACATGCCGAATCAAGCGGTTTTTACAATACAGCTACTAACTGACCCTTTCTTAACCTTTTAACCGCGTTAACTTTGTTCCTGAGAGACGCCTGTACGCGGCAGTATTTTGCCGTTTTTTAAATGATTACTTTTATCATGTATTTAGTTAAGAAACGATTTATTTTCCAAAACAAAAACGTTCAATGGGATTCATTGCGCCTTTTTGGTACTCTATAATACACTTGTGTCACATTATTCTTGAAATATATCGTAATATAAACAAATAAGATGGTAACATAAATAAATTAAAGCACGCATCGTGCGTCACTCTTACCCACTGGCGATGCGTAGCGTCGAGAGTGAGACAGATATAGGGCATGATTATGGCGCGGACAGGATCCGGTTAATTTTCTACAGTATTGTGTGGACAAAGACGTCTCACGCAGCATTCTTTCTTTATATCACCATTCGAACATCTATCATACATCGTTTTGCCGCACATTTGTTTGGAATAAAAGTTTTGGTTACAAATTATTACTTACATTGTAGAGAATGAGCACGGAGAAAAATTGAATGAGGGAGTACAGGGCCATGTATTTGAATATGGCGAAGGAGGTGCTCAGGGCGCATCTCCCTTCCAGGGCCAGGTACTTGACGCAGGTTATGTCTTGCACGCGGGACGTGAAGGGGGCCGCCACTGCAACAGTCAATGCGAGGGAACGTTCATACTCACATCTCAACACAGACAACGAAGAATATGGAATATTCTCAATTTACTTTTTGCACAATATACTTGTCAATATACTTCCGGATGGTGCAGGACCACAAAGTCTTTGCCGGAATAATTACTGTGACGCTTATAAGTGTTATTATTTGCTTACTTTTGGTAGAGCGCAAGAGACGTCAAAAAAACGTTATACAGATGGGAATTGGGTGTTGCGGTTACTTGTGATTAGTATACTGAGTTTGTTCGCCTCTGTAGGTCAGCACACTCGGCTACCGTTCTGGAGGTCCCGGGTTCGATTCCCAGGGGGGTCAAATAAATATAAGTGATTTTTTCACTCTAATATTTGTTCCATATTACCCTGGACTGGTACCTGAAGCGGAGGGTTGATCACCTTTCCTTCATGTGTTAACGATCAAGATAACACTGCGGTTATATGATGCAGCGCCCTATGCACCATTGGGGTGCGTATAAGGGTTTGAAATGAAAAATTAATGAAATACTTTTTGCAATGGTGCCATAGTGCCTGCCCACCAAACTTCTGGCCAACTTCTGTGTCAAATACTTTTTTGACAAACTCAAAAGATTGCTGACAATTTTTTTTTAATCCATTGTAAATCTAGCCCGAAATCCGGACCATCAGTATCCACATTGATAGTAAATAGTGCTATGATAGTGACGGGTGGTATTGTTTGCATGCTGTGGTAGTGATTGTCCCGACGAAGAGACGGGTACGTCTCGAAACCGGTGGACATAAAAATCTCAATGAGTATAATTAACAATTTTGTAATAAAAATATAAAAGTATAGAGGTTCTGGTGTAACTCCTGTGGACAAACCCACTGGAAATGTTGCGAGAGAGTGGTCACACAATACCTGAGGCCTCGGCTTGGGAGAGGGATATTCCGATGTGAGCCGCCTTGAGCGCGCCGCAGTCGTTGGCGCCGTCGCCACACATCCCCGCCACGTACCCCATCTGCTGCAGAGCTACCACCAGCTGCGTCTTCTGATCTGGGCCGAATCTTCCGAAAACGGTTCCTGTAGCCAAAGGAAGAGTTCTTTAAATACACCTTAACGTTTTTTTTTTTTTTTTTTTACATTTTGAGTGTGTCCAAATACTTGTTCACAAAATCTGGATTATCTCCAATTACAGGAGTTATTTTCATATTATTATTTTTGATATCTCATCAAAGATGAAGAAGAATATGGAAGTCTGGGCATAAGAGTTTCTGCTTAATTAAAAGCTTCTTTACATCTCACCAATAGATGTCTCTAGTGAAGTTCTAGTGATTCAAGAACAAGGTTTCTAAATTGGTTCATATATATAGAACTTCCAAGAATTTGAGTAGTGTGGTTGTCAATAATGGGTAGAATTGGTGAATGTTACACGTGTGTAAAGTGATCACTTAAACCAGCCTATGACGGTCGTCAGCCCCGTAAATCCCCAGACTTCCATATTCTTCTTCATCTTTGATGAGATGTCAAAAAAAATAACACCTTAACGTGTTAACCGGGCGGGACGCATAAATACGTCAAACGTAAACAATATCGGGTACGGGTAGGACATATGAATACGTCCTTGAAATATATGTTTATTATATTATGTATATGGATGTGTATTTTTCGAACAACAAAGGTATTAGTCATCCATACATGTCTCCACATGAATTTAAGACACAGAGTGAATCAGTATTCGCGCCCGTTACAAGTTGCGTAATTGGAAAGCGGACCGCCCGGTTAACAGGTTAATCAATTCATTAGTCAATAAACCAAAAACAAATGTACCAAGTGAGTAAAAAGATAATAAAAATATAGATAGCTATATTTTCTGGTACAGACCAGAACATACTTTGTATTGGTCCACGACAGGATGCGCTATGGTATCAAGCACAGAACGCTGAGGACCTTTGTCAGGAATGAAGGCGGAATAGTATATAAACCTAGCTGGCAGGATTGAAATCCCCATATATGAATTTTAACTCGATAACACAGCGCTCGGCTGTGTGCTGGAAAGGGCATGGAATCTGTGACATTTTGGGTGGTCATACATACCCGCTGATTATTCCTGATCACGCACAAGTACTTGATCATGCCAAGTGATTGATTAAATAACATATTAATTTTAAATATTTTAATACTGGATTGGAATCACTATGAAGCGAATGGCAACTTGGAGCTGCAGAAGAGCGGGTCCCTTGTTTCCTGGCTACTTATAGGATCCGCTCGGTGATGTCACGCTCGTCCGCGGTTCTTGTCTATGCTCTATCGTTATCTGGTCGCTGTCTGTGTTGTGCTTGTCTATGGTGCTTGTTTAACCGGTCGGGCACCGCGGGTTTACTATTTGCCTGGCTTTGTGTATCTAAGATCGGTGAAAATTTCCCTTGCTTAAATATTTAATAAAAACAAAAAAGATGTAAAACATTGTAAGGGCAAAAATGCAGTATTTCAATATCAGAAATAAAATGAAAAAAACCTGCCCGTTTTACAAATAAAATCTTCATTAAAACTCATCAGTCAAACCAAAGTGGCTGACCTATGGCTAAGAGTGGCTGACCTATGGTCGAGGGTAGCTGACCTATGGGTAAGGAGTGGCTGACATATGGTCGAGGGTAGCTGACCTATGGCTAAGAGTGGCTGACCTATGGTCGAGGGTAGCTGACCTATGGCTAAGAGTGGCTGCCCTATGGTCGAAGATAGCTGACCTATGGCTAAGAGTGGCTGCCCTATGGTCGAAGATAGCTGACCTATGGCTAAGAGTAGCTGCCCTATAGTCGAGGGTAGTTGACCTATGGCTAAGAGTGGCCGACCTAAAGTCGAGGGTAGCTGACCTTTGGTTAAGATCCTGGGCAGCAGGTCAGGGTAGTGCTGGCGGATGGCGTTCCAGGTCTTGCCGTCGAGCGCGAAGCAGTACTTGTCGCTGACAAGCGCGGTGGAGATGGAGGGGGAGAGGGAGGAGTCCCGGGGCTGCCCGACCACCTCGAAGCGCAGCTCCGCGCCCCCTGCGCTGCCCCCCTGCGAGATCAGGATGATCTTCTCGTCGGCGGGGACCATGCCGCAGTCCCTGGACACGGATATGGCCGTCATTATGTTGTCCCCTGAAACCAACAACAATGAACACACACTTTAATATTCTTCACTGTATATATATATACATTTCTACAAGGATCTATTTTAGAACCAAAACCATTTATAGTATATGCCTCATCGATGAAAAATACAGATTCAAAAAAAAGAAAATAAAAGTTTTTTTAACCTTCCCCTCCCGATGATATGTATTTACTACAACTTGACTTTAAAAATGAGAATATCAATATAAAATATAATAGATACGGGGGCTCAGAATTTTTGTATTCCTCCGTAATACTTTTACGTGTTGCAGGAAAGCATGATAATATAAAATTATTTATTTGCAGCGACGGAAATAAATAAATTGTAAAAAATCGGGGATAGAATCACCAATACTCAAATGTTGGTCAGAGTATGTGTGCGTGCTGCACTTTACGTACACGCTCACTTTAGTTAGCGCACAAGTCATCGTTCAGGGTGGAACATCGTTAAAACTGACCATGGATAAGTTACCTGTTATCATGACCATCCGCATTTTGGCATTGTGCAGGTCGTTGATGATGGAGGCCGATTGCGGCTTGAGGCTGTTCTGCATGACCAGCAGCCCCAGGAAGGTCATGTCGCACTCCAGCTGCTCCCTCTTGACGCGCTGCGCCTCGATCCACTTCATCTTCCTCTCCAGCTTCTTGTAGGCCAGCCCGATGACCCGGAACCCGTTGGAAGCGTACTCGTTCAGGACCCGACTGAAGTTCTCCGGCAGGGATGAAGGGCTGCACATTCCCGAAATCTAAAGAGCATAAACATCAATTGTTATTCAATTAAATCAAGATGGGTGTTGAGATGGTTTGGGCATGTGAATCGAATGAGTGAGGAAATAACAGTTGTACAAATTTATGAGGCAAATGTAGTTTAAAATTAGAAACAGAGGAAAACTTGGCATGATCCAGTATTTCAAATACTACTTCTTCTTCTTCTTGGTGTAGGCCTTGTGGCCCGATTTTAAGAGGGATTAGCCTCCTGCGATGTCGATTCCTAGCTGTCGATCCATCTCTTTAATGGTCTACCCGGGAGTCGTCTACCCTGGGGTTAGCCGTGCAGTGCAATGTGGGGGAGTTTGTATAGTTTCATTTTTCATACTCTCCTTCGTTGCCTTCCCCACCTAACGACATCTTCGATCTCGCATATTTCCCTTATCCTGGCGTTTTTTATTGTCTCGTAGACTCTTGCCTGATATGCTTCTTAGAGTCTTCATTTCTGACAATCAAAGCGCGTTTTTTGTGTCAACGGTGTCCGCTCTACTTTCGATCCCATACATCATGATGGGTCGCACACAAGTTTCAAATACTAAATTTATTCAAATAAATGAAGGGAAACGACAGATGTTAAATGTTCAAGTGGTGATATAAGAAAAAAATGAAGCGGATTTTTGTTTCTTTTAACTACAAAAAGATGTTTTATTGTAATCTGTGTTGGGAACAGGAGGGATAATCTAGTGTGGGCCAATCAGGAACTTCTCAGCATTTGCTCATTGCTGGGAGGAAACCACATAAAGCTCCTCAGGAGAAGGGGGACTGTTGAGTGTGGTCAGCAGTTCCACTAGAAGAGGATTGGGCGCATCTTGCGGGTTAGCTACCTTCTCGGGCGCCCCCTTGACGAAGTACAGCATCTGCGTCTGGCCGAGCACGCGCGCGATGACGCCCATGGCGCGCTGCGTGGAGGAGAAGTGGAAGCGGCGCAGCAGGCCCAGCTCGTAGGGCACCTCAAGCGTGAGTGGGTCCAGGTCCTGCTGCAGCAGGCTGGCCTCGCTCACGCTGGCCGGCCGCACCACGGTGGGCGCCAGGCTGTCGTAGCGAGTGTTCTCCGGCCCCGGCTCCTCCAGCACCTGACGCGACATTTTATATTATAAGAAAATTATTTAATTTTTTTGAACAGTAATTAGGTTATTTTTTGATTATGTATTAGGTTTTTTTCTTTAACCTGTTGACCGGGCGGTCCGCTGTCCAATTAAGCAACTTGTAATGGGCGCGAATACTGATTCACTCCGTGTCTTAAATTCATGTCGATACTGTATGGATGACTAATACCTTTATTGTTGGAAAAATATACGTCCCGCACGTTCCAGGGCGCAACATATATTTCAAGGACGTATTCATATATCCTACCCGTACCCGATATTGTTTACGTTAGACGTATTTATGCGTCCCGCCCGGTTAACAGGTTAATTGAGTTTTACATACGTGTTTGAAAATGATAAAGAATGCATCGCAACTCGTGTTACAATAGATTTTAAGAAATAGTGGTATTTACTTAGTGAAACTTAAATTAAAAATGGATAGATTTTACCACAAAGTTACTGCCGAATCAATTAATAAAAGTAATTAGGTTAACAAATATTAGAAATTTGGATGAGATACAATTTAATTAATTAGATAGATATGTATTAGGAACGCAAGAAAACGGGATTTGAGAGAAACTGAGCGGTCTCAAATAATTTTATTGAATTCAGAAGGGGTAGCAGAAGGGGAAAATAGCTTCAAAAAATAAAATGGGCGGTTCAAACAATAGTTAATTTTTTTTTAATATGGTTCTTATAAAAATCACCGAAAAATATGAGAATAAATATGAGTCACATGTGAATGCTACACACAGAGAAAACAGTGTGTGCTAGTATCTAAAAAAAATCATGATTTAAATAGCTAGTCTGTCAACATCTCGCGATTGTTGGCGATATATATTGATTGTGTTAACATCTAAAGCATGGGTGGCCAACCTTTTCAGCAGCAGGGCCAGATTTTAGAAATGAAATTACCTACCTGGCCGTAAAACAATTTCTTTTCATTATTCAAAGTAAACAGAAACTCATTGTTTTTTTTTTATGAAGATATAATAAAAATGAGAATTTATTAGATAACAGGCATACAAGCAAGTGCATCAATGTTTTCCAAGCAGTTTTCCAAATGCTCATCAGTGTTTCTTATTCTCATTTGAGATTTAAAATGATTCATTCGAGTAAAAAGCTGTTCACACGTATCAGTGATTCAAAATAGGGAAATCATCAACAGTGTTTTGCAAAACAAAAAATTGTCAGAGATACTTCCATATATGGGATATGGTACGAACTACGCACGATGAAATGTTCTTTTGGTGGTTTTTATGTACAAAAAAAAATTGTGATACGCTCTGCGGGCCACGAGTAGACACCCGGCGGGCCGTGGGTTGTCTACCCTTGATCTAAAGTAAAATTGATTAAATTACCCATCCAGTTGCTTCAAACATTTTGAGGTCGAGCGGGTCTCCGGTGAGCTGGTTGTCGATGCTGGTCAGGGAGTGGCAGCAGGCCAGGGCCTGCATGAGCGGCAGCTTGGGCGGCAGCGAGGGCACGTTATGGACAGGCTCCCCAAACAGCCCGTCCGAGTGCGGCAACACCGCGTACAAGTCCAGTCCGTCCTCGGTCAAGGTGCCCGTCTGCAATCAGAGGATGATCAGACACCCATTTCATAACGGTGGTTATTACTTATTACTAGTTTATTACACAACTATGATAACCATTTGCATTATTGTATGTGCTGGAAGTGACTTTGTATGGTTATATTGGGTCAATTTTGTATTATACCTTTGATTTTATATATATCGCTCACTCCTTTCAAGAACGTCATAAATCAAAAAACTTGATTTTTCAGGAGAATGTTTTTAATGTTTAAAAATATAACACAATGTATTAAAAATAAATATCAAGCCACTTATCGAACTTTTTACTGTGCAACAGATCTTTTTAGGTAAAACCTGAAGGTTTTTTCTCCATTTAAAAAATATTTAGTAGGTACATTTAAAAAAAATAATTAAACAATACCTTTTCTTCCAAAAAAAAAAGGCATGTCCGCCTCCGTAGTGTAATGGTCAGCACGCTCCGCTACCGTTCTGGAGGTCCCGGGTTGGATTCCCAAGGGGGGTAAAATAAATATAAGTGATTTTTTCACTGTAATATTTATTCAATATTACCCTGGACTGGTACCTGAAGCGGAAGGCTGATCACCTTTCCTTCATGTGTAAACGATCAAGATAACACTGCGTTTATATGACGCAGTGCCCTATGCACCATTGGGTGCGGATAAGGGTTTTTTTTTCTTCAAAATGCAAAAACAACATTTTCTGCCCTGTAGTGGGTAAATATTAAGTTAAAAATATGCCTCTTTTGCTGGGATATAGTACATTTTCTGGGCATTCCGAAAGCATGCACAACTGAAAATTGACGATTTTTGATTTATGACGTTCTTGAAAGTAGTGAGCGACATGATAAAAATAGTGAAAAGGACATTGGTACCATAAACCAAGCTAGGACACAAAATGCCGAACCCTCGTCTAGTGGAACGGAAGGTCTGTTGACAATAGTCAACAGTCAACAAACAAATTTGCCGAGCACATTTGAGGTCGTCTATTACTAACAGCTGCTGCAAACACACTGAGTGACAGATCATGTTCTAATCAGGGATGGTAACCTGAAGACAAAAAATTTTACAGATACCTTTCAATCGGTACATTGAAATCCAAATTTCCGGGTACTTTTTGTACGTAATGTATCTAGAAATTGCAAAATTGTGGTACCTTATCAAAGCAGATGAGCTTGAGTTTCCCGCAGACGTTGATGCGCAGGGGGCTGATGCAGAAGATGTGGTGGTTCTTGAGGCGGCGCTGGCTGTACACCGTGCCCGCGGTCATGGCGGCCGGCAGCGCGGGCGGGACCACGATGGTTATTATGTCCAACGTCCGCAGGATTATCGTCTTCACACTGCTCTGCAGAGAAACGTTCCTTTCAGTAATCTCACACGCTTTGCATTCAATAAGTTACACTCTCCTTATCATTCATCGTTCTCTTTGTAAAATGCCACTTAAAAACACTATTTCATGAGTACCAACCGGCAGCGCGGGCGAGACCGCGATGGTTACTATGTCCAAGGTCTGCAGGATTATCGTCTTCACACTGACGGAGAAACACTCCTTTCAGTAAACTCAAACGCTTTATATTCGATAAGTTACACTCTCCTTATCATTCATCGTTTACTTTGTGTAATACTACTTAAAAACACTGCTTCATAAGAGGTTTCAGAATAACCATCATTTTTTTACTGTGGTTAATTAACCCTTTGATTACCAAAATCCAATATTTCGGCTTTGGCACTCTAGCGAGAAATACCGGATTCGTCGAATCTGACATCATGACTTATAAAAATATCAGATACATTTTGGACAGTATGTTAGGATTCCTTCAGAGTTCGAAAATTTAGTAAAATGGAGTTTTGAATCTTGGGTATGGTGCTGACACAAACTAAGTACACATTTTGAAAATTCATATACTTACACCCCTCTCAACATACAACCATATGCAATATCCCATACCAATTGCGGATATAGTAAATAGGAATATGACGAATTTCACGGCGTCCTTGTAGAACTGGAAGCCCATCGGTTTGGGAAATAATATACTTTTGACTAGTTCTCCCTTTGATGTGCAAAATCCGGTCCGTACAACTTTGGCTAATACCTGAAAAAAGAATTCCAAGTTGTTACATTGGTTTTATGACCTAATAATGCTGATTTTAACACACTTCTGACGGGAAAGGTATTTCTACCCATTCTTTCGATTGATGTTTGTGTGAAGGACAAGAAAGGTATTTTTACCTTCTGTGCTGGCCTCATTTCAAAGTCAGAAAAGAAGAAATTACATATTTAATGTTATTATATGAATATTATGTACCAATCTCTTATATATTAACCCTTATCACTCGAGAGAAAAAAATCATATATCGCTCAATCCTTTCAAGAATATCATAAATCAAAAATCGTCAATTTTCAGTTGTGCATGTTTTCAGAATGCCCAGAAAATGTACTATATCCCAGCAAAAGAGGCATATTTTTATCTTAATATTTACCTGCTACAGGGCAGAAAGTGTTGTTTTTGCATTTTGATGAAAAGGTATTGTTTAATTATTTTTTTAAATATGCTAAATATTTTTCAAATGGAGAAAAAACCTTCAGGTTTTACCTAAAAAGATCTGTTGCACAGTAAAAAGTTCAATAAGTGGCTTGAAATTTGTTTTTAATACATTGTAATTTATTTTTAAACTTTAAAAACGTTCTCCTGAAAAATCAAGTTTTTTGATTTATGACGTTTTTCAAAGGAGTGAGAGATATGTCTCCAGCAAATTTTTTTAGTAAAAATATGAGAAATATGAAAAAAACTAAGATATTCTTAGAAAATTGTTAAAAAAAATTTTTTTGAAAGGTAGCAATTAAGAATGCATATTTATGTTCACAAATATGTATTAATTATAGAAAGTAAGTATTTATAAAAGAAAAAATAGCAAATTTTAGTTTTTATAATTGTTTGAAGTGTGGTATTTTTGAAAACAATCACCCAATCGCATCCTTAGTTTTTCAGGACAAGTGTCACAATACTCGCTACAAACATTAGTTTAAAAATGCCATAACACGGTGAAACAATTGTCACAAAACTTCTTTTTATGCGTTTTTCAACAAGGAAATACTATTTAGTAGACTCAAAAATCAGTGTTTTATTGAAACATCTAATATATAAATTAAAATGGAGTTCTACAAATTAAATGCCAAATCTTATAGATTTAACCTTTTAACCGCGTTCACTTTGTTCCTGAGAGACGCCCGTGCGCGGCGGTATTTTGCCGTTTTTTAAATGATTACTTTTATCATGTATTTAATTAAGAAACGATTTATTTTCCTAAACAAAAACGTTCAATGGGATTCATTGTGCCTTTTTGGTACTCGTAAATAACCTAAATAAGATCGTAAGATAAATAAATCAAAGCACGCATCGTGTGTCACTCTTACCCACTGGCGATGCGTAGCGTCGAGAGTGAGACAGATATAGGGCATGATTATGGCGGGGACTAATTACCGACCACAAGAAAAATCAGGGATCTGTTCTTTTATTTATACTTGTGATGTTACAAATTATTAGTCAGATATTTCAACAGATTTCATAAGGCCAAGGATTGACATATTATTTTATCCAAAGTTCCACACCATGAAAAAATCCCTCCAAGTTGAACTGAGGTTCGAAACTTGGAGTAAAGTAAAAACACAAACAGTTATGTCAGCCGCGTACGGGGAATGTTTTGTGAAAACACATACGGTTATGCGAGCCGCGTGGATCCGGTTAAAATACCAATCTCTTTGTTAAGTTAACTATATGTACATAATTATCAAATCCCGTCGCTAGCGGTCCACAGGTGTAAAAAATAACCATCCGAAATGTGTGAATATTGAAATGAGTGGATTCAAAGATAGGTTCTTACCTTGCTGTTACCATAAAATCGGGTCTGAATGACATTGGTTCCGGCAAACAGGGTGTGTCTCTTGTGGGTGGACGTGGAGTAGCACTCGGAAGACACATTGGGAGGAGATTTCACAACAGGCACACTTTCACCTGTAATAATAAGTTATTAAAGAAATTTATGCGTACATTAAATGGATACAATATCAAGATGGACGCCAAGAATTCTACGGTGGAGACCTTGGGAAAACAAGAGGTGTCGGAAGACCCCAAAAGAGATGGTCCGATGATATAGTCACTGTGGGGGGTGGAAACTGGCAGCAAGCAGCAACTGACCGAAGGAAATGGAAAGAAGGAAAAGAGGCCTATATCCAGCAGTGAAGGTCAGAGGGCTCATAAAGAAGAAGAAAAATGAAGATGTGATTTGCGAATTCCGTAAAATAATTATTTACAAGACCGCTATGATGTTCTTTAATTTTCAACCTTTCCCTTACGGGGCTAAAAACTATCCCGTGCACCGGTGATATGTATTTTGTACACCATATGAAAATGTGGTTTAAAAACGGGAAAAATGTTAATATTCCTTATTGACCATAGTTAAAGATGAAATGTATCAATTTTTATAATGTTAGCTCTGGTAATTACCGAAAAAAGAGAAAAAAATACATCCCAAGTACCCGCCATAGCTAGCGTAGTGACACAACCACCCTGAACGACGACTTGTGTGCAACTAAAATGAAATCGTCGGAAACAGTATGAAGCCGCGTGCGCGTGTACGTAAAGTGTAGCACGCACGCATACTCTGAGAAACGTTTGTGTATTGCTGATTATATACCCTGGATTTTCACAAATTATTTATTTCCGTCGCTGCAAATGAATAACTTTATATTTATAATACTTTTATGCAACACGTAAAAGTATAACGGAGGAATACAAAAATTGTGAACCCGTATCTATTATATTTTATATTGATATTCTCATTTTTAAAGTTGAGTTGTAGTAAATACATATCACCGAGAGGGGAAGGTTAATTACTTAAAATCATTTATATAATAAGAATGTAATGTTTTGGTGGGAGGAGTCAGGAGTCAGGAGTCAGGGAGTGTCTGACCGGTGAGCATGCTCTCGTTGACGATGCAGGTGCCGGTGAGCAGCACGGCGTCGCAGGGCATGGTGTAGCCGGAGGGCGGCAGCAGCAGCACGTCCCCGGGCACGAGGCTGGCGGCGGCCACCAGGCACTCGGTCTGCGCCGGGCGCACCACCGTCACCCAGTGGCAGTTGGAGCGCTCCACCAGCTCGTGGAGGGCTATGCTCAGCTGCCGACAGAACACATCTCTAATTAATACCAGATATTTTTATTTTAAGATATGAAAATTCTTAACACACTATCTGCGGGCGGATTCGCGCTCATAATAGAGATAAATATCTCTGAAAAGAAGTGATAACATTTAACCATGCTGTATACATCAATATGAGATCAAAAGATGCCGCAAAAGTCATGCGTAAAAATAACTTACACGCAATTTACGATGAGTCGAGTGAAAAGGTAAAATTACGCTTCCCGCCGAACACCACCAGTCGAGTAAAACAGTAAAATTACCCTTCCCGCAGATAGTGTATTTTAAGAACAAATTAATGCATACTACATGTAAATCTTAAAAAAATATATAAAAGAAAAAGACTATTATACCATCAATCAAATAAAACAATAAACCTTGGATGTAAGTCCCTCTCCAAGCACAAGAGCTGAATCTCTTTTTTGGAGAGGCACTGCGAAACTAAAATTATAAGTCTGCCATATCGCTCACTCCTTTCAAGAACGTCATAAATCAAAAATCATCAATTTTCAGTTGTGCATGTTTTCGAAATGTCCAGAAAATGTACTATATGTATCCCAGCAAAAGTGGCATATTTTTAACATAATATTTACCCGCTACCGGGCAGAAAGTGTTGTTTTTGCATTTTGAAGAAAAGGTATTGTTTAATTATATTTTTAAATATACTTAATATTTTTCAAATGGAGAAAAAACCTTCAGGTTTTACCTAAAAAGATCTGTTGCACATAAATAGTTCAGTAAGTGGCTTGATATTTATTTTTAATACATTGTATTATATTTTTAAACTTTAAAAACATTCTCCTGAAAAATCAAGTTTTTTTATTTATGACGTTGTTGAAAGGAGTGAGGGATATGTATAAATGTATAGAATTAGTTTTTTTTTTTAAAAGTAACTATATAATGCCAATATCTGAGCAACTTATACGAGGACATGGGCTGATCGACGTATGAGGAGCGGAAGAGGGTTTCGGAAAATAGATCGGAATGGCGAAGGAGATGTTATCTGTTGCTGCAGACCAATCCGCAGGATTGAGACCATAGAGAGAGAGCAGTGATAGATGCGAATCGGCTAGTGAAATTAAGACCATTAATAATAAAATTAAACAGAAGAGGACCATTTGTGTAAATGTACTTTGTAAATATGATTGCATATGCCATCCGTTGAAATACAATTGCAACAGGTATTTTATTTATTTATAAAAAAAATATTTTACCATCGATTCTATTTATGTGTGTGTCGCCTACTTTCAAAATCTGCCTCAAGTGATCACTTAAACTAGCCTATGACGGTCGTAAGCCCCGTAAATGACCAGACTTCCATATTCTTCTTCGTCTATGTTGAGATGTCAAAAAAATAATATGAATGTATTTGTCAATTGCTTGTATTTTTGCTATTAGTACAAATTTGCTTGGTATTTCGAAAGTCTTTCGAAAATTTGTTAGTCAATAAAATGGTTTGTTAAGTGTGCGTACCTTCTTGGTTTGGTAGAGCGAAGTCATTACTGATATGGAAGACAGGATGAACACGCAGGCCGCGTAGTG
This sequence comes from Brachycentrus maculatus, assembly GCF_059751285.1. Classification (NCBI taxonomy): domain Eukaryota; kingdom Metazoa; phylum Arthropoda; class Insecta; order Trichoptera; family Brachycentridae; genus Brachycentrus; species Brachycentrus maculatus. The sequence continues at coordinate 343,941 of NW_028281392.1, read as the reverse complement.
GTAGTACTCGTCCAGAGACCACAGGGTGATGGAGAACACTTGGAACAAGTAGAAGGGGTTGAACACCTCCGTCACAAATAATGACCAGTAACTTTTTACTTCCACCTCAATTCCATTGTTTCCATATAATTTTGCTCTGAAACAAACAATTTATCATCATTTTTATTGTGCTATGTTATAGTAACAAAACCAAGATGAAGCTTGTCAGGAGCTTGGTCCACTCCATTTTTCTCTATGCTGCTGAAACATGGACCATAAAAGAAGCAGAAAGGAGAAAAAATGATGCCTTTGAAATGTGGTGTTGGAGGCGCTTGCTCCGAATTCCACGGACAGCTAGACGCACCAATGAGTCCATTCGCCAGGAACTACGCTTGGATGGCTTGACTCTGGCCAATGTCTGTACCCGACGGATTCTCCAGTTCTTTGGACACGTTGCGTGTGGCATAGAGGATAGCCTGGAACGACTAGTTGTGATCGGTAGCCTGGAGGAAAAGAGAGGGAGAAGAAGATCCCCACACGATGGACCGATCAAATTAAGGCAGCAGCAGGCACCTCAGTGGTTGGAGCGCTACGTGCAGCGCAGTCAAGGGATAACTGGAGAAGAGTCATTGCTTCTGCAAGGGTCACAACCCTCAGCAATGAGGAATAAGACGGAGAAGAAAAATGTTGAATGAAGAATGAATATATATATATATATATATATATATATATATATATATATATATATATATATATATATATATATATATATATATATATATATATATATATATATATATATATACATAATGTATATATATGTTATATACAATGAACCTTTGGTCTATTTAATTTTCAGTCACATATGAATATGCTCTTGGGGAATGTCCATATATGTATTATGTATACAAATAAACATAATATACGGACTCAATTATCTGTCTTTGATATCTTTTCTTTGGCGTCATAATATTTGCACAGCTTGTTCCGTCTGGAATTTCTAGGTCAATATTTTTAGCCCGCAATGTCGTATCAATCACAAACTCTAGACCTTTGAAATACCCTTTTAACTTTTAGAAAATTGAACAAGAAAAAAATAATTGTTTATTATTTTACTGTTTAAAAATTAATATATTACAAATGAGTGTTATCATAGTTAACAATTGGAAAAAAATCTCTTCCAACGTTCGTAAATAAGAGTTCTAACCATCATGCTGCTTCACCTGAGGGTTGGCAGTGGGAATAGAACGCCGCACAACTCTGTCTCTGCAAACAATCTTCGCCTCTTCCACATTGCTGCATCTCCCCAAACATTATTTCTTCTCCTGACATGATCACTTTTGAGTATTTGAAATACTTGATCATGCTACGTTTTCCTCGGTCTTCCTTTGTTCCTATTTCCAATTACCTTTGCCTCATAAATTTATTTTACTGTCCTACCTGTTATTTTTTCATTCATTCATTCCACATGTCCAAAGCATCCCAACATACCTTTCTGTTTATCGATAAAGGCATGTGCAAAAACTACAGAGGACGGCCCCGCTTAACCTACATGAACTTAATTACCTCCGACACGGGCTGTAGCGGTTACGCCAAGTTGAAGAGACAAGAGGAGGATAGAGCTGGGCGAAGACTGACCATGATAGAAGCAAACCAATCATCACACATATTGTAGCCAGTGAAGAAGCTAAAAAAATCATCTACCTGTTCCAAAATAATGTTTTCTATATACTATATTGAGGTTGGCAGATTCTAGACTACTCTTCATACCAATCTTCCAATCGCTTCCATTATTAGTTACACGGTATACTCACAATTCGTTCTGTTGCTTTCTGTTCAGCCCCGATGTATTTTCCACGAGGTGCGCCACGGTGACCTTCTCGTTGAGATTCTGGACGTTGACGAAGGAGGCCGTGTCTCGCAGCCAGACATACCGAGTCAGTTGATATAAAAAAAATCTAATTTTATTGTCGGGAAACTGAGGCAGGGAGATTTCCACCTCCTGGACCACCTCTGTTTTACAAGCGCCTTCCGAATCCGTCACTGGAATATCATATGAATAAAATAAGTAAACATTGCATAATATGATCAAATAAAATGTATGTTTCAACTTGAGATGAAACATCTATCATTTTTTAGATGGAGAAAGATGGAAGCCTGGCTTACGGAATGGTGTTCGACCCCGTCCAGAGAAAGTTTCGTAGACGAAATGTGAGTTATTATTTTGTTTATTCAAAGATGAAGAAGAATATGGAAGTCTGGGCATTTACGGGGCAGACGACCGTCATAGACTGGTTTAAGTGATCACTTTACACACGTGTAACATTCACCAATTCTACCCATTATTGACAACCACACTACTCAAATTCTTGGAAGTTCCATATATATGAACCAATTTAGAAACCTTGTTCTTGAATCACTAGAGCTTCGCTAGAGGCATCTATTGGTGAGATGTAAAGAAGCTTTTTATTTAGCAGAAACTCTTATATTACTATTATAATAGAAACATGAGTATTTATTATTCTTATTAAGACGATACGATTATTCAATTTCTTCATTTTTCTTAACACCCAAGTCGACAAATATCAATCTTAAATTATAATATATTATTAGGTTTCTCCACTGATGAATTTTTTTTTTTTTTTTTTGGTACATAGATACATTTTTTTTAAACATTTTAACTTGGCCACCATTCTGCCCATTATTGAACATATATATTGTATACTGGGTCTGTTCAAAAAGTATCGTAAGTTTTGAATTTTCGTAGGCTATATTTGTTCGATTTACGATTTTTTATGGCGTTATGTCGGTAGTGTAATGGCAAAGGGGTATATCTTTAAAGATTTTCATTTTCTAAGTTTTTTTCTACAAAATGTCTAAAATAGTGTATTCCATACATTATCTGGCAAAAGGATATAGCTGCAGTTGCAATTCTTATTTAGTTTTATTAAAATATCTTAGTCTTATAATTTAGTCCGCCTCCGTAGTGTAATGGTCAGCATGCTCGCCTACCGTTCTGGAGGTCCCGGGTTCGATTCCCAGGGGGGTTATAATAAATATAAGTGATTTTTTCACTCTAATATTTATTCAATATTACACTGGACTGGTACCTGAAGTGGAGGGCTGATCACCTTTCCTTCATGTGTAATCGATCGAGGTAGCACTGCGTTTATATGAAGCAGTGCCCTGTGCACCATTGGGGTGCGGTAAGGGATTTATTATTATTAAAATATCTACATTTAAAAATACATAAAACAAACGAGTTATTTAATTTCACAAGTTTGTTTTTGCTCTCCTGTAAAATTTGGTCTGAGACAGATATACCCCTTTGCCTTTACACTACCGACGTTGGCACTCATGTCTCTAACTTATGCCGATAAGGTCAGCCATTTTTAATGTTTAGTTAATTTTTGGCAGCTGCTAGCTTTCACGTCTTTTGCCTATTTCAAAAAATGGATGAAAGAATCTGTATCGAATGCTGTGTGAAAAACAAAATTAAATGGTATATGGTGAAGCTACCTTGGGCCGAAGTAAGATTTAACGGCGGTACAAAAAAAATGCGTTCAAATAAATAATTCCAAAATTACCAAATCATGTGGACCAAAATTGAGTCAGGAAAGGAAAAGGGAATCGGAGATTGCTGGATGTGGATGTGAAGACGTAGACTAAACATAATATGCAGCACTCTAGAAGTAAATTAAAAACGATACACATATTACTTATAAGTGACATGGAAATCAGCGCTATCACACACAGATAATATCATAGAAAACTCAAGAGCGTTTTGCACGGTTAGATAACTCGCTTCGGCATCTTTGTAGATAATTCAAACGATGTATCGCACTCAAACACCCTCGATACGACCAAAACACCTTTTGACCCTTCCCTTACAGTGCTTAAAATTTCCATGTGCGCCGGTGTTATGTATTTTGTACAACGGGAAAAATGTAAATATTCCTAAATGTTGCTTATATTGACCATATCGCTCATTCCTTTCAAGAACGTCATAAATCAAAAATCGTGAATTTTGAGTTGTGCATGTTTTCGGAATGCCCAGAAAATGTACTATGTCCCAGCAAAAGCGGCATATTTTTAACTTAATAATTACCCGCTACAGGGCAGAATGTGCTGTTTTTGCATTTTGAAGAAAAGGTATTGTTTAATTATTTTTTTAAATATACTAAATATTTTTCAAATGCAGAAAAAACCTTCAGGTTTTACTTAAAAAGATCTGTTGCACAGTAAAAAGTTCAATAAGTGGCTTGATATTTATTTTCAATACATTGTATTATATTTTTAAACTTTAAAAACGTTCTCCTGAAAAATCAAGTTTTTTGATTTATGACGTTCTTGAAAGGAGTGAGCGATATATGAAATTGAAATGTATCAATTTTGTAATGTTAGTTCTGGTAATTACCTAAAAAAAATAAAAAAATACATAGTACTCGCCATAGCTAGCGTAGTGACACGACCACTCCGAACCACGACTTTTTTTTTTTTTTATTTATTGGCAAAGCACCCAATTTTGGGTGATACCTGCCATACTAGTGATTTTACTTAAACAATATTTTTTTTTATTGATTTTTTTTGGGGTCACACGCTTTTGCCATACTTTTTTATATGTTTAATGATCGCACGGTTAACATTTTTGGAGTTGATTGAAAATAGGTGTTGGACATTCAGCGGGAAGGACAAACCCTCCGACCGAATGTCCTGAATGAACTCGAGGTTAGGGAGTAAGGGGCAGTTGAAAAATATGTGGTCAGCAGTCTCATCATCCTCTCCACACGCGCACAACGAACAAGTTAGAATGTTAATCTTTTTGAGGTGGGATGCAAGTACTGTGTGTCCGATCCTCAGCCTGCACAGAAGGGACACATTCAGCTTGGGAATCTTGATTTTGCGGAACCAAGGGGATTTGGGTATCACGGGTTGGATTGACTTATAATAGGATCCAGTGGATGTTATAGAGAATATTTTATTCCATTCCTCGCTTGCACCAGCTTTGAGCTTTCTAAGGTAGTCAGGAATCGGAAGGGTGAATAGACTGGGAACCACGCCACAGTCCCGGGCTTCCTTGGCCATGCAGTCCACCCTCTCATTACCTGTGCGCAGCTAAAACGAGATCGTCGGAAACAGTATGAAGCCGTGTGCGCGTGTATGTAAAGTGCGGCACACACGCATACTCTGAGAAACATTTGTGTATTGGTGATTCTATCCCTGATTATTTTACAATTCATTTATTTCTGTCGCTGCAAATGAATAACTTTATATTATAATACTTTTATGTAACACGTAAAAGTAGTACGGAGGAATATAAAAATGCTGAGCCCCCGTATCTATTATATTTTATATTGATATTCTCATTTTTAAAGTCAAGTTGTAGTAAATACATAGCACAGGGAGGGGAAGGTTAAAAAGGCCATTGTTATCTGAGATACAGTAGAGCCCCGGAAATCCAAAATCCCAGGATATATGAACAAGATTTTCAAGAAAAACATTTGTAGGAACACATTTAAAAAACATGCAAAGACTGAAAAACATATTTATTATTACATGAAATTATTATACATAACCAGTGGCGTGCACAGAGATTTAATAAGGGTTGGCTGTAGAGGTAGGTAGTAAGGTAAGCTAGGTACTACTTAGTAAGGTAGGGTAGGTACTGGTTGCGTATTTACATGTCACGCAGGTAAGTTGTTAAGATGGGCACTGCTTTTCTGCCTATATGGAATGCACGCCCCTGTACATAACCTCATTTTGTGTTTTTGCTTTTCATCAAAAAAATACAATATTCTAAAAATAATTATATTACAGTACTGCAAAAAATATATAATAAATAAATATAATACTTACGAAAAACTATTTCAGCATTTCTTAAACTGGATTTGGAGAATTTGATCATTCCATACTTGGGATACCAGCTGATGAATATGTATGGGAATCCACAGAACAGGATGCTAACGGTGTGGAAGAGCAGTCTGCGGACCCAGTTGTGTTTGTATCCGTGGACCTTCAGAACCAGTTCGTCGGTTCCTTGGTGAGCGTTGTCTAGGATCTGCCAATGCGCTTCACCGATAGCTTCGTATTCACCTGGAACAGAAATATAATGTGAATACAATGCATTCCACAATAAAGGGTATTATTTTAACTCTTATCAGATGATGAAACCCTAGCACAGGGGTCGGCAGTTTGTCAAGTGAGAGGATCCAAATTGTCATGGGAACAGGATAACAAAGAACCGCATATATTTTATTTTATTTATTTATTTCATAGATACATACATTTTCTTTTACTATATCGCTCACTCCTTTCAAGAACGTCATAAATAAAAAAACTTGATTTTTCAGGAGAACGTTTTTAAAGATTAAAAATATAACACAATGCATTAAAAATAAATATCAAGCCACTTATTGAACTTTTTACTGTGCAACAGATGTTTTTAAGTAAAACCTAAAGGTGTTTTCTCCATTTGAAAAATATTTAGTATATTTAAAAAAATAATTAAACAATACCTTTTCTTCAAAATGCAAAAACAACATTTTCTGCCCTGTAGCGGGTAAATATTAAGTTAAAAATATGCCTCTTTTGCTGGGATATAGTACATTTTCTGGGCATTTCGAAAACATGCACAACTGAAAATTGACAATTTTTTATTTATGACGTTCTTGAAAGGAGTGAGAGATATGTATTATGGCTCTTTAGGCATGGCCTGTGTTAAGCCGAAATACTTACATGTTAATACAATTTTTTTTTTTTAACTATTTGTTTTTTTTTTATTATTAGATTATATACATTACATACAATAGATACAATAACAATTTACAGTATAAAGGTTTAAAAATAAAATAATTACACCTGGACTTTGATTAATTCACTTTCTACCTTGTCCCTTCCAACGAGAAGCAACCATCGACGGACACTGTTCTTAAAGACATGATCACTACTGGAATTCTTAATGGTTACGGACATATGTATGTCATATACATATAAGTATGTAGAGGTAGATTTTTGAACCTTGACTGTATCACAAATATCACACGACTCATAAGTTGCAATTAATATTGCGGAAACTAGCTAATATCTTTGTTTCGCTGCTCTGTTACATTCAAAGACATTTTGGATATTCTGTCTTGCACTGTTTTCGCAGATAGAGGCAATTCAGAGTGTCTATTTAAGATGTTCCTTGAGATAAGGTGAAATTCAAACCCACCTTCTAGCCAAAGAGCCGAATGTGGCTCACGAGCCACTCTTGTCAACCTCTGCCCTAACAAAACAAATCTTGTATAAACTCCGGGTAACACAAAGAGCAATGAAGAGAAGGATGCTAAACATATCCTTTAGAGATCGTAAAACGAATGTTTGGATAAGGGAAAAGACCAAGGTAACAGATGTGGCTCAAAGAATCGCGGAGCAAAAGTGGAACTGGGCAAGTCATGTGGATATGTCTGAAGATAGATGGACGACTTGACTGGAAGCCTAAAACAAGACGCAGAAGTGTTACTAGTTATTACTAGTTGATTACACAACTATTGATATCCATTGTGATATCGCTCACTCCTTTCAAGAACCTCATAAATCAAAAAACTTGATTTTTCAGGAGAACGTTTTCAAAATTTAAAAATATAACACAATGTATTAAAAATAAATATCAAGCCATTTATTGAACTTTTTACTGTGCAACAGATCTTTTTAGGTAAAACCTGAAGGTTTTTCTCCATTTGAAAAATATTTTGTATATTTAAAAAAATTATTGAACAATACCTTTTCTTAAAAATTCCAAAAACATTTTCTGCCCTGTAGCGGGTAAATATTAAGTTAAAAATATGCCACTTTTGCTGGGATATAGTACATTTTCTGGGCATTCCAAAAACATGCACAACTAAAAATTGACGATTTTTGATTTATGACGTTCTTGATATGTGGCATGTATGTCTGAAGATAGGTGGACGAAAAATGTGCTTGACTGGAGGCCTAGAAGCGTGGGTAGGCCCCAGACAAGATGGTCCGATGACATTAGCAAAGTGGCGGGCCTGCACTGGAAGAGAGTCGCGTCCAACAGACAACTGTGGTAGTCCAAGAGGGAGGCCTTTCTTTAATACCGGACACAAGAAGAAGGCTGAAGTACAGCAAGTACAGATGATGATCCAGATAAAGAAAGAAGAAACAAATGCTAATCACTACACTTCATCATTTGATCAATCTACTAGATATTTTCATCAAACCCGCTTAACCTTTTAACCGCGTTCACTTTGTTCCTGAGAGACGCCCTTATAAATGATTACTTTTATCATGTATTTAGTTAAGAAACGATTTATTTTCCTAAACAAAAACGTTCAATGGGATTCATTGTGCCTTTTTGGTACTGTATAATGCACTCGTGTCACATTATTCTTGAAATATATCGTAATACAAACAAATAAGATCGTAACATAAATAAATCAAAGCACGCATCGTGTGTCACTCTTACCCACTGGCGATGCGTAGCGTCGAGAGTGAGACAGATATAGGGCATGATTATGGCGCTGACTACTTACCGACCGCGAGAAAAATCAGGGATCTGTTCTTTTCTGTGATGTTACAAATTATTAGTCAGATATTTCAACAGATGTCATAAGGCCAAGGATTGACGTATTATTTTATCCAAAGCTCCACACCATGAAAAAATCCCTCCAAGTTGAACTGAGGTTCGAAACTTGGAGCAAAGTAAAAACACATACGGTTATGTCAGCCGCGTACAGGGAATGTTTTGTGAAAACACATACGGTTATGTGAGCCGCGTGGATCCGGTTAATATTTTTAACACTTAATTAAATATGATATGATCTTACTTTTGTTAGGTTTGCAAATGTTAGAAATTGAATATTTCATATTTAATTTGATAATTATTATTTTAAGAACAATTTTTTTAGCTTAATATCATGTTGCCTCATTAGTGTACCGACATTAAGTGACTTATTATTAATTTATCAGGAGATAAAGAAAATGCTGATATTTAATCAATAATTACAAAAAAAATTAAACAATGTTGTTTCAATTAATTTTTTTGAGGATAAAAATAATGAAAATAAAAATTCATATTATTTTTAATAATTTCAATTCCGTAAAAAAATTAAAATACCAAATATGTCTTTCTAACATATTTTTTATACCCTCATCCGCACCCAATGGTCCATAGGGCACTGCATCATATAAACGCAGTGTTATTTTGAACATAATTTAACACCCTCATCCGCACCTGATGGTGCATAGGGCACCGCATCATATAAACGCAGTGTTATCTTGATCGTTAACACATGAAGGAAGGGTGATCAGCCCTCCGCTTCAGATATCAGTCCAGGGTAATATACAATAAATATTAGAATAAAAAATCACTTTTATTCATTGTACCCCCCTTCTGGGAATCGAACCCGGGACCTCCAGTACGGTAGCCGAGCGTGCTGAACATTACACTACGGAGGCGCACAATAATAACATATCGCTCACTCCTTTCAAGAACGTCATAAATCAAAAAACTTGATTTTTCAGGAGAGCGTTTTTTAAGTTTAAAAATATAACACAATGTATTTAAAATAATTATCAAGCCACTTATTGAACTTTTTACTGTGCAACAGATCTTTTGAGGTAAAACCTGAAGGTTTTTTCTCCATTTGAAAAATATTTAGTATATTTAAAAAAATAATTAAACATTACCTTTTTTTAAAATGCAAAAACACCATTTTCTGCCCTGTAGCGGGTAAATATTAAGTTAAAAATATGCCTCTTTTGCTGGAATATATTACATTTTTTGGGAATACCGAAAATATGCATAACTGAAAATTGACGATTTTTAATTTATGACGTTCTTGAGAGGAGTGAGCGATATAACAACATATAAAAAATGTTTCATCAATTTAAACTAACTAACTAACCATCACGTCGCTTCCCCGCAGGGGTAGGCAGAGAGAATCGAACGCCACACCACTCTGTCTTTGCAAACATTCTTTGCCTCTTCTACATTCATGCATCTCCTCATACATACCCGACGATTATTACGACTCCTGACCCGGCCGCTTTCAAGTATTTGACATACCTGATTGTGCCAAGTTTTCCTCGGTCGTCCTCTGCTTCTTTTTCCAACTACATTCGCTCCATAAATTTGTTTAACCGTTCTTTCTTCACTCATACGCTCCACATGTCCAAACCATCTCAACACACCTTTCTTAATTTTATCGATAATGCTTATCTCAGCCTTACATTCTTTCCTTATTTCATCATTCGAACATCTATCAAACATCGTTTTGCCACACATTCGTATGAGGGATCGCATTTCGACTGCATTCAGTCTGCTTTCATCCTTCTTTTGCCAACTCCATGCTTCGCTTCCATACATAAGGGTCGGAACCAGAACTCCATTGTGTACTGCCAGTTTAGCTTCCGCTGATAGATTTTTATTTGCTAAAACTGATTTTAGTGCACCATTCACTCTGTTCCCAGCATTCACTCTCCTTTCTATGTCTTTATCAATCTTTCCACCCGATGACAATCTTTTGACAATCCACAATCTTTTGACCTGATGTTTTCATCAATTTATTACATGATATTGAAAGAAAACATTGATATTTAAACAAATTATTTGAAATTATTACGGTCTGACTTTTATACATAAATATTTTTTTTGTATAAAAGAGATTTGTGTTTTTTATCTCTTTAAAAATTTTATCTTTGTATAAATGTCAGACGGTAACAATTTCATTTTAATGACCTGATGTTTTTGTTTGTTTGTTTATATTTAAAGATAACAGTCAGTTGATAACATACACCAAATATATTATTTTTTGACATCTCATCAAAGATGAAGAAGAATATGGAAGTCTGGGCATTTACGGGGCTGACGACCGTCACCGGCTGGTTTAAGTGATCACTTTACACACGTGTGATATTCACCAATTCTACCCATTATTGACAACCACACTACTCAAATTCTTGGAAGTTCTTTATATATGAACCAATTTAGAAACCTTGTTCTTGAATCACTAGAACTTCACTAGAGACATCTATTGGTGAGATGTAAAGAAGCTTTTTATTAAGCAGAAACTCTTATATTAGTAAAGTATGTTGGAGATTGTTATATAAAATATAACATGTTGAAAAACTACAAATAATAGATTGGTCGTCCATTTTACTCCATTCATACCTATTTTACATAAACAAACTAAAAAAAAAAAAAAATATTTCAAATTTTTATAAATTTTCTCTTATTTCAAGACAAATTAATTATCTATTTATTGATTTGGCGTTTAATTTGTAGAACTCCATTTTAATTTATGTATTAATTTTAAATCAAACGCAGATTTTTTGAGTCTACTAAGTTGTATTTTATTAACAAAAACACATAAAAAATTATATTGTGACAATTGTTTCGCCTTGTTAGGGCATTATCAACAAGGCGAAACAATTGTCACAATATAATTTTTTATGTGTTTTTGTTAATAAAATACAACTTAGTAGACTCGAAAAATCTGTGTTTGATTTAAAATTAATAATAATAATATTAATAAAACCCTTATCCGCACCCGAATGGTGCATAGGGCACTGTGTCATATAAACGCAGTGTTAACTTGATCGTTTTTACACATGAAGGAAAGGTGATCAGCCCTCCGCTTCAGGTACCAGTCCATGGTAATATTGAATAAATATTACAGTGAAAAAATCACTTATATTTATTTTACCCTCCTTGGGAATCGAACCCGGGACCTCCAGAACGGTAGCCGAGCGTGCTGACCATTACACTACGGAGGCGGACATTAAAATTAATACATAAATTAATTATCTACCTAAATAACACTTCGAGTTGGCGGTATGCACATACCAAAAAACTTTGGAGTGCAAAGGGTTAATAGTTTTTCAGTTGAATTAGTTTTGACACAATTATGCAGATCATGTTCCTCAAATATCTTGATAACAATATTGCTATCTGCTTTGAGAGCAAATACGGTACTTAGTGATTTCTAAAAAAGCGAGCGATCCCATTTTAAATGGAGTACATACTTCTTATCTCTGTATTAAAATATTGATACAAATTTAAGAAATGATAAAAATAAGACAATTTTATTGAAGATTCATTGGAAGCAGGTTTTTTTTTATACCGCGATTGTTTTAAAAGGGATGCTGATGAAAAACTGTAGGTAATTTACTTTTAGAACAGTTTTGCCCGTAAAAACTAAAAGTTTTATCAAAAAGGGGATAAAGATACTACTTGAAAAATGGCAAAAGGTTATAGATAATATTCTATGTATGGAAACGAGTTTTTTTTTTTTAAATCTGTAATAATTCAGCTTCCACACCAACACATAAATAAATACATACAGGGTTTTTAATCAGGGTATGCAGAAGGGTTGGATGAGGATAAGGTATAGTAGGCACTGGTCATGTTTCTATATGGAACGCAGACGGAGTAATCTAGGTAGGCACTACTTTTCTGCTTATATAGAATGCACGTCTCTACATACATACATATATCGATAAGCATTTTTATTTTTTATACGCCTTATCGTAGGCATACAGGAGAAAGTGACCAAGTGCATTTTTTACAAAAACGTGATCATTGACTATTTGATATCTTACTAGCTTAATATTGCCCTGAATAAATCCCAAACTGATTTTAAACTTGGAAGTATAATATATTGACTTGTTAAAAGTGACTAATTGCATTGATGTTTATTTTCTTGCCAAGTTAAAGTGACTTAAATGGTCCTCCCGAATATTTTATGTTTTGTTAGTTGGTCACTTTCTCCTGTATGACTATGTTATGTGTCTTGTCAGTAGACTTCTTTTTGCATACTCTTTTACTATAAGTTTCATCAATTTTAACATTATACACGCACAAGAAAAGAAAAGAAAAATAAAACTACATTATTGTACAATTTTTACAATATTAACTCTTGATTGATTCCTTTTTTTATATTTTGCCTTTGCTCCATATTTTTGTTTGCCGTCTTACCTCCGCAGGCAACAAATTAAAAATATTCGGAACTGTGTATTGACGTGTTCTATTTCCATATTTATTGTTTACTCTCGGGACCATCAACCCTTCGTTGCGGGTGAAGCGGGTGTCATAATCGTGCACTAGAGAATTTTTATACTTATTGCTAGTTATTACACAACTATTATATCCATTTGCAATATTCTACGTGCTGGAAGTGACTTAGTATGGTTATTTTGAGTCAATTTTGTATTATAACTTTGATTTTATATATATCGCTCACTCCTTTCAAGAACGTCATAAATCAAAAATCGTCAATTTTCAGTTGTGCATGTTTTCGGAATGCCCAGAAAATGTACTATATCCCAACAAAATCGGCACATTTTTAACTTAATATTTACCCGCTACATGGCATAAAGTGTTGTTTTTGCATTTTGAAGAAGAGGTATTGTTTAATTATTTTTTGAAATATACTAAATATTTTTCAAATGGAGAAAGAACCTTCAGGTTTCACCTAAAAAGATGTGTTGCATAGTAAAAAGTTCAATAAGTGGCTTGATATTTATTTTTAATACATTGTATTATATTTTTTAACTTTAAAAACGTTCTCCTGAAAAATCAAGTTTTTTGATTAATGACGTTCTTGAAAGGAGTGAGCGATATGTCACCAGGTACAATATTTGAAGAAAAAAATATGGAATATTAAATATGAGTACTAGGTTTATGAAGGATAACACAATTTAGGGGGTGAAGATACTTAGACTGCCTATAATACGTAATTCCTCTGTAAGTTGTGATGAAATAATTCATTGAAATATGAATAATTGTACAAAAATATTCATTCTGTAAAATGACCGAAATTAGAATATTTGTCAATTGAGGAACAGTCTCTTTTGACTTAAATAAAAATTGTAGGTGCGATAGTTATAACCTATTTTCTTGCGAAATGAGTCACAATACTTCAATGCGGAAAGTTTTCCTTCAGAACTCGCCGATAAAACAAGGGTAAATAAAAAAAACGGACACAAATTCGGTAACATGTGCTAAAATCAACATAATAAACATGTTCGAATAGGGATTCTTAAAACTTACCACTATTCTCCGAAGGAGCATTGTACATTTTCAAAAGAATTCTATGTCATCGGGTATTTTCAGATACTATTCTTTAAGTGGTTTTTGCTCCACTTAAAGTATTTGCTAAGACATTTTGCCTTATTTTGTATTTTAATTAATATCACAGACGTCACATTTGACACTGACTGACAGCAACCGCGCGTCGAGCGGACACCACACGGGACACGGCGGACACGCGAGAACACAATCCAATCACGAATATCGGAAAATCGGAAGTGCAAAAAATTGAATGCAAGACCCGCCGGGCTCTGTAGGTACCTACTGGAGCGCTATAGTGGGAAAAGGAGTGCAATTTTATTCAAAGCCGGTTGTCCAGCATTGCCAACCGGGTGAAATGAAAATTGGCATAGATTTTATAATGCGCTTGAAATAAATAGACTTTAAAAATAAATAAAAAGTAAGCCCATTCACGCAGGAATAATGTTTAAAAAAAACTTGTAAAGTTGGAGCCTGTGTAAGAAATACGATAAGCGGTATTGCATGAGCTGTTGCTAGATTTAAGAGTGTCTTGAATGTTAGGTAATTTTAAAAACAAACATTTATTTTTTTAAAGATCTCTATACAGCTGTCACCCACGTACATTTTCGCGTTCTCGGTTTGGGTTTGCTTTTTCGTCGAGTAGAGTATTTTATTTGAAAATGAAACTCATTGGAGAGAGAGCAGACCATGATATAAATGTTAAGCGGGTATGGGCATGCGCCGAGTATGCAAGAATGACATCTACCGACACTATTTTATAACGACAATTTTTGCCCCTGAAAGAAAGCAATATCACGTATTTTTAGCATGGATCTGTAATTTAGATACGAATATAAAATTCCGTCATAACATAATTTAAAACAGTTAGTAAGTCAATGTTTAAAGTCACCCGATTATCCCAATAGACATTTTTGAGGAATTTCAACTAGTAACCGTTTTATTTAGATTTTCGAAGCGTGCAAGCCAGAAGAATCTTACTTGGTTTATTTGTCAGGTTTTTGTTGCCATTACAAATAGTTTAAAAATGTGTCCTGTTTGATAGATTTGAATATGCGTACCTATACCATTTAACCTAGGGAGGTACAATTTATTCATGCGTACATCAAACATTTTAATTTGAAACAAAGTAGTATTTAAAGAAAACGAAGTCAGCCTCGTGCCAACCTTTAAGAATAAGGATATTATAAACTTGTTGATAAAATATACAAAAAATGTGACAAAAGTTACATTTAAGAATACCTACAAATACATATTTTGTTTTCAATATGAAACTCATGTGAACCGCCATTTTTTTTTCAATTCTTGCATACTTTCGTTTCATTCAGAGTCAAAATCTTGCATGATTTTCTTTCATCGTGACTCTGATATATCCCATTCATTACAAAACCACTCACCGAGTTTCAGTTAGACCTGTCATTGGTTGGTGTAAGTGATAACTTTATACACTTTTACCCTTCAAGCCATAATTTGCCCTGTTAATACAAAGGATACCAAAGATACGAAAAAAACTTGATACAAACTCCTGACTAAAAAACATCAAATCCAGAATTTTGAATATCAAAATTGGCATTACGTAAAAGTATTACGTTTTTTTATGAATATGTGTAATGTATGTTATGGCAGACCATCTGGTTTTTCTATGATTCCCAGTGTGGGCGAAATCCAATATTTAGTTATTATGTTTGTCGGTATTTATACTGTGACTTCACGCCATCGCTTAGGAACACAAATAATAATTAATCTTCCTTTACTTATCAGTGATATGACGTCGTCACCACCGGAAACCATAGATAAACCGGACAGTCTGCCATTCATCTGTATGCAAATTATATATATGTGTGTGTCTGTTAACCATACACAATAAACAATCAAATTTATGTTTTAATTGTTCAATGAAACACAGATTTATTTGAGTCTACTAAGTTGTATTTTATTGTTGAAAAACACATCAAAATTAATATTGTGACAATTATGTAGATATGGCATTTTCACGACAAAAAATCTGTGTTTGATTTAATACATAAATTAAAATTGAGTTTTACAAATTAAACGCCAAATCAATAAATAAGATGACCAGTCTGATGATGTCGGTAACGACGAAACCCGGTCGCTGGTCAAATAAAAAAGTGGAAAAGCTAAAAAGATTGGTTTTAATCTAATAATAAATTAAAAATGCAATTCCATCACGAAGTGTCAGTGGATAATTTAAATCTACAATAAATAAGAATCAAATTGGTTGAGAGTGTTTTCAGTGAGACAGAATTCAATGAGCTTCATCTGACGTTTTCGTGGAAGAAGAGATTCTTTCCTTACAATATATAACTTTTCAGTGAGACAGAATTCAATGAGCTTCGTATGACGTTTTTATTGAAGAAGATACTCTTTCCATACATTATAAAACGTTTCAGTGAGATAGAATTCAACGAGCTTCATATAACGTTTTCACGGAAGAAGAGAACCGTTTCATATAATATAACACTTTTCAGCGAGACAGAATTCAATGAGCTTCATATGACGTTTTCATGGAAGAAGATACCCCTTCCATACAATATAACACTTATCAGCGAGATAGAATTCAATGAGCTTCATATGACGTTTTCATGGAAGAAGATATCCCTTTCATACAATATAACACTTTTCAGTGAGACAGAATTCAATGAGCTTCATATGACGTTTTCATGGAAGAAGATACCCCTTCCATACAATATAACACTTATCAGCGAGATAGAATTCAATGAGGTTCATATGACGTTTTCATGGAAGAAGAGAGCTCTTTCAAACAGTATAACACTTTTCAGTGAGACAGAAATCAACGAGCTTCACCTGACGTTTTCGCGAAGAAGAGAACAATAACACTTTTATTATTGATATAATAAAGTTTATTTTCGTGTCTATAATTTGTTTTTATTAATTTAAATTATTTTTTTTAGTAAAAACTGAGTATTTTCACAATGCTGTTATAAAAGCCCATTTTCTGGTGTGCGGTGCGATTTCTCCGATTTTGTAGAATAAAATTTGTGTTCGTAATTATAATATGTTTTAATAATATAAATTATTATTTTTTAGCAAAAACTGAGAATTCTCATAAGGCTGTTATAAAGGTCCATCTTCTGGTGTGCAAAACAATTCCTCCATTTCATCATGTTTTTGAGCCATATGGAAAAAGGTATGGAGTTGTCAGTTTAAACATTTAAAAAAATATATATTTATATTAATTAATATACCATAGCCAGCAATACATTGCTGTGGCTCGGTCCGGTTACATGGAAAAGAAAGAAAATTAATATCACACATTTATTAAAGATATGCATATTTTCAAAATGCTTGTGAAAAAATAAAAATAAAACATTTTTTTTGGTACAACATTGGAAATGCTAAGCGACAACAGCTGTCAAGAAGACTGGTTTTCCGCATTGCTTGGTTTTGCGTGTGTTGCTGTTAATTTCAACAGATAGCGCTGCCGTTGAGGTCGATAAAACTGTAAAAAAAACTTTCACGTGTCCATTATTTTGTCTAATTACTTAAAATTCGAGGAAAAACACCGCGGAAAATTTGGCATGGTCAAGTATGGCAAATACTTGATCATGTCAAATTTTACTGAGTATGTATGAAGACATGCATGCAGGCGGAAGAGGCGAAGATTGTTTTCGAAGATAGGGTGGTGTGGCATTCTACTCTCTCTGCCTACCCTGTAGGAAAGCAGTGTGATGGTCAGTTAGATTTTAAAAAATGACAATAAGGACACACATGAAGGGAAATATATACTATTGTATTTTACAATTATCAGTATCGCTCACTCCTTTCAAGAACGTCATAAATCGAAAATCGTCAATTTTCAGTTGTACATGTTTTCAGAATGCCCAGAAAATGTACTATATCCCAGCAAAAGAGGCATATTTTTAACTTAATATTTACGCGCTACAGGGCAGAAAGTGTTGTTATTTGCATTTTGAAGAAAAGGTTTTGTTTAATTATTTTTTTTAAATATACTTAATATTTTTCAAATGGAGAAAAAACCTTCAGGTTTAACTTAAAAAGATCTGTTGCACAGTAAAAAGTTCAATAAGTGGCTTGATTTTAATATATTGGGTTATATTTTTAAACTTTAAAAACGTTCTACTGAAAAATTAAGTTTTTTGATTTATGACGTTCTTGAAAGGAGTGAGCTATATACGAACCCATTCGTTTATTTCTTCACCTTTGGTTTATCCTTCGTTGTCCCTCTAACAAAAATAATAAAAATAGATCTTGATATTTGATCTCTGATATTT
The DNA here is from genome assembly GCF_059751285.1 of Brachycentrus maculatus. NCBI lineage: Eukaryota > Metazoa > Arthropoda > Insecta > Trichoptera > Brachycentridae > Brachycentrus > Brachycentrus maculatus. The sequence goes on along the minus strand of NW_028281392.1, from coordinate 325,614 downwards.
AAAAAATGCGTACATAACATACAAATAATAATTACTAGTACAATGATAAGAGTAGCACTTTTAATCTTTTCATTTATAAAAATTGATTTTCAAAACATGCTAATGAGGGTGATAGCTAAATTAAATAATACTGATTTCAATCGTAATTAAACTGTTTACCTCCACGAAGATATCTTTTTGATACCAGAACATTATCATGAGAATCCATGTTATATAAAAGGATGGGAATATCCAATCAATAAGTTTGTGTAAGGAAAAATAATCGAACGTAATTCGTAATTATTTTTTGAGGCGAATATATTATTTTTTGTCATGATGCTGATGTTTTTGGTAGTGGCCTGCGCCATCTCCATGGTGAGCGGTCATGGTATGCTCATGAACCCCGTCAACCGGGCATCCAGGTGGAGAGAAGATCCAACTGCTCCTCAGAACTTCGAGGACAATGAGCTCTTCTGCGGAGGACTGACGGTGAGCAGTTTAAACGTTTTAGTGTTTACATTTTTTCTTATATCGTAGTCATACAGGAGAAAGTGACCAAGTGCATTTTTTACAAAAACGTGATCATTGACTATTTGGTATCTCACTAGCTTAATATTGCCCTGGAAAAATACCAAAGCGATTTTAAACTTGGAAGTATAATATATTGACTTGTTAAAAATGACTAACTGCATTGATGTTTATTTTCTTGCTGAGCAAAAGTGACTTAAATGGCCCTCCTGAACATTTTACGTTTTGTTAGTTGGTCACTTTCTCCTGTATGACTATGTTATGTGTCTTATCAGTAGACTTCTTTTTGAATACTTTTTTTATAGGTTTCATAAATTTTAACATAATACACACACAAGAAAAGAAAAGAAAAAGAAAACTGCATAATTGTATAATTTATTGTACAATTATTTATTGTACATTTATTATTATTTATTATATTATTTATTGTACAATTTATTTATTGTACAATTATTTATTGCATAATTATTATTATTTATTGTACAATTATTATTATTTATTGTATTTATTTATTGTACAATTTGTTGTACACTTATTGTGCAATTATATAATCTACGACTACGATGTGTATTTTGTAAATTGGAAAAAAAAAATTTTTGGAAAAAAAGATTTTTAAGTGCGCACAAAATCAACAGTATTTTCCTCAAATATTGATCGATTTGAGTATTTCTTTCTGATACTTGTGGACAACATATAAAACTACATTTCAGTAACTAGTTACTGTATTTTGGATAGCTAAATATATATTATATGCAGTTTCAAAATAAAGAGGCTAATCCCTCTTAAAAACAGGCCAAAAGACATGCAACAAGATGAAGAATAAGAAGCAGAGGTTTCAATATGTTTTGAGTGTGTCCAAATACTTGTTCACAAATCTGGATTTCTCTACTTAGGAGTTATTTTTACATTTTTGACATAACAAAGATGAAGAAGAATATGGAAGTCTGGGTATTTTTACAGGGCTTATGATCTGTTAAGGGCCGGTTATGTTGCACATATCGCTCACTCGTTTCAAGAATGTCATAAATCAAAATACTTGATTTTTCAGGAGAACGTTTTTAAAGTTAAAAAATATAATACAATGTATTGAAAATAAATATCAAGCCACTTACTGAACTTTTTACTGTGCAACAGAACTTTTTAGTTAAAACCTGAAGGTTTTTTCTCCATTTGAAAAATATTTAGTATATTTAAAAAAAATACTATACAATACCTTTTCTTCAAAATGCAAAAACAATACTTTCTGCCCTGAAGCGGGTAAATATTAAGTTAAAAATATGCCGCTTTTGCTGGGATATAGTACATTTTCTGGGCATTCCGAAAACATGCACAACTGAAAATTGACGATTTTTGATTTATGACGTTCCTGAAAGGAGTGAGCGATATGTAAAGTGATCACTTAACACAAACTTCCAAATTCTTCTTCATCTATGTTAAGATGTCAAAAATGTAAATATATGTAGGTACTTTTAAGCAAATGAATATCTTTTCTTCAATATTTTCCGCAGATACTTTGTGGCACATTTTATAAACTTTGTAAAATTAAACAACTTTGTTTTAACCACTTTTTTTATTATTAGTACACTTTACATCTACCGATTTAGGATTTTTTACGGAGTATGTGGAAGTTTTTGGTAAGGGAATGTAATTAATTATGAGTATTTTAATGTTTTTGAATTTAATAAACCCTGATGATGACAAGGTTCTTGTCGAAACCGGTAGGTTAAAGTGTACTAATAATAAAAAAGGGTTTACACAAAGTTGTTTAATTTTATAAAGTTCAAATGAATATCATTTATTAGTCAAATTATTAACATATTAGAGAGTTGACAATTTATGTACGCACATGTTCCTGCTGAATAATACAAAGGTTTGTCCATAATTTTTAGGTGCAATTTCAACAAAACGGTGGAAAGTGCGGAATGTGCGGAGATAATTATGCCGATCCGACCCCGAGAAGACACGAACTGGGTGGACCTTTTGGACAGGGAACTATCGTCAAAAGGTGAGAAATATATTTAAAAACATCATGTATATGTTTGTATGCTTATTCTCTATAGACTCCTATACTAATCAACCCATTACGATAAAACTTGCAAAAGTTATTGTGTATATTCCCGCGGTAGTTTCTGAAAAAAAAAAACGGGGCAAAAATGGGAACGGGAACAGAAATATGCGTGAAACTATTTTCACATTATAACGGTTTTCTTACACCATTTTGACATTTGGCAACACAGAAGAATCTCACTTGGTTTATTTGTCAGGTTTTTGTTCCAAATTCAAATTGTATAAAAATGTGTCCTGTTTGATAGATTTGAATATGCGTACCTATACCGCTTCACCTAGGGAGGTACAATTTGTTCATGCGTTCGCACGAAAACGGCCATATATAAATTGGTTATATTTATTATTAAATATATTAATAATACGTAATTAAAGTGCTATTACATATTAGCTTCTAGAATCTATAATATCCTTATCACATCAAAAACAAATGAAAAATGACAATGATAATAATACGTCATTTCAAGATACGATTATTCGAATATTTTTTGTTGATTTTCCATGAATTACTTTTGCTCATCCATAAGAATCTTAAAATTGATTGTTATTTCCTGTGTCTAACCGACGAACAAATAAACAATCTAATCCATGTTATTATATTATGTACAGATATACATATGTACATTTATCAACATATTCCGACATGTCGCTCACTCCTTTCAACAATGTCATATCTCAAAAATCGTCAATTTTCAGTTGTGCGTGTTTTCGTAATGCCAAGAAAATTTACTATATCCCAGCAAAAGCGGCATATTTTTAACTCAATATTTACCCACTACAGGGCAGAAAATATTGTTTTTGTATTTTGAAGAAAAGGTATTGTTTAATTATTTTGAAAAATATACTTAATATTTTTCATTTTCAAATGGAGAAAAAACCTTCAGGTTTCACATAAAAAGATATTTTGCACAATAAAAAGTTCAATGAGTGGCTTGATATTTATTTTTAATAAATTGTGTTATATTTTTAAACTTTAAAAACGTTCTCCTGAAAAATCAAGTTTTTTTTATTTATGACGTTCTTGAAAGGAGTGAGCGATATGTACATTTATTAACATATTCCGACATATCGCTCACTCCTTTCAACAATGTCATATCTCAAAAATCGTCAATTTTCAGTTGTGCATGTTTTCGGAATGCCGAGCCCAGTTCTATATCCCAGCAAAAGTGGCATATTTTTAACTTAATATTTCCCGCTACAGGGCAGAAAGTGTTATTTTTGCATTTTGAAGAAAAGGTATTGTTTTTTTTAATATCCTAAATATTTTGGAAATGGAGAAAAAACCTTCAGGTTTTACCTAAAAAGATCTGTTGTGCAGTAAAAAGTTCAATAAGTGGCTTGATATTTATTTTTAATACATTTTATTATATTCTTAAACTTTAAAAGCGATCTCCTGAAAAATCTTTTTTATTTATTTATGACATTGTTGAAAGGAGTGAGCGATGTGTGCCTTTTGTTATCTTGCTTTTATGACGTATGATATTGGAAAACCAGAGGAAACTCTTTGTTTAAAATTTAAATTTCTTAGAATCCTTTTATTCTGCCGACCAATTAATCCATCGAAAAATATCGATTTTTGTCGACTGAAATTTGGCATTTCCATCTCTCCTCGACAGTATATTTTAGGTATCGCCCTGTTTTTCGTCTGCATTGATTGGACGATCTTCTTGCAACGATTTGAGGATTTTCATAATCCTCTGTTTTGATAATTTTGTCAATCAAACGTTTTAGTACGTAGGTATATTATAAATCAGGGGTGGCCAAACTTTTGATCACAACAAATTCCACATGTGTGAAAATACCTGAAAGAGGGACGGGAGGGAGGAAAAGGGATGATCAAAGTTCAAGTCAAAGAAAAATTGTATGAAACTAGGTTTCATACAATTTTTCTTTGCGTTTCATACATACGTGGTGTGTCCCTAGGGACACACCACGATATAGAAGTCGAGTTACAATGTAGGCGATCTCAGCGCTGAGATCGACTGAGATGACGAGTGCGTACATAGAATATATCAAAATACTCATATTCATCGTTAACCAGTTATATGAACGTTACATGTAGGAACTCTGTTTAGATGTTTTAAATTTAAAATTTACTTAGTAAATACCACTATTTAAAAAAATCTATTTTGATACTTGTTTCAATGTATTCCGCATAATTTTCAAACATCGTATTTGAAATATGGTGTTTGGAAATAATGCGGAAAGCATCGAAACATGTCGCTCATTCCTTTCAAGGACGTCATAAATCAAAAAACTTGATTTTTCAGTAGAACGTTTTTAAAGTTTAAGAATATAATACAATGTATTTAAAATAAATATCAAGCCACTTATTGAACTTTTTACTTTGCAACACATCTTTTTAAGTAAAACCTGAAGGTTTTTTCTCCATTTGAAAAATATCAAGTATATTTAAAAAAATGATTAAACAATACCCTTTCTTCAAAATGCAAAAACAACACTTTCTGCCCTGTAGCGGGTAAATATTAAGTTAAAAATATGCCTCTTTTGCTGGGATATAGTACATTTTCTGGGCATTCCGAAAACATGCACAACTGAAAATTGACGATTTTTGATTTATGACGTTCTTGAAAGGAGTGAGCGATGTGTCACAATAGATTTTAAGAAATAGTGGTATTTACTAAGAATTTTTTAAATAAAAAACGGATAGATCTTACCAAAAAGTGACTGCCGAATCAATTAATGAAACCTTTTTTGAGTTTGTTCTACTCTTGGGAAGCGCTAAGATATCAGTTGTCCTGGTGATCCGACTGGGAACTCTAAAGCATATAAGTTCCAGCAAATAATTGGTTGTTATAGGAACTTTTCGTAATTAAATTAAATTTGATTTGTTTAGAAATTAAACAGAACATTAACATACTTAAATACATTTACAATAATAAACAAACAAACAAAAAAACAGGTAATTGTAACATTCCAATTACAAAATTTCACAAATGTGAAATGAGTTAAAAGTAAACAGCAAGAATAAAATATAGCAAAAGTTAAGAAGAGCAATAGGCAGACATAATTTAGAGCTAAAGTAAAAATAATAAAAAAATATAAATAAACAGTTATAAGATGTACAAGTTGAGAAGAGCAATAAACTAAAAATAAAAATAATAAAAAAACTAAAAAAAAACACTGAACACATATCGCTCACTCCTTTCAAGAACGTCATAAATAAAAAACTTGATTTTTCAGGAGAACGTTTTTAAAGTTTAAAAATATAACACAATGTATTAAAAATTAATATCAAGCAACAATTGAACTTTTTACTGTGCAACAGATCTTTTTAGGTAAAACCTGAAGGTTGTTTCTCCATTTGAAAAATATTTAGTATATTAAATAATATATAAAAAAAATATAAAAAAATAATAAAACAGCGCCTTTTCATCGAAATACAAAAATAATGTTTTCTGTCCTGTATCGGGTAAATATTAAGTTAAAAATATGCCGCTTTTTTGGGATAACGTACATTTTCTGGGCATTCTGAAAACATGCACAACTGAAAAAGACGATTTTTGATTTATGACGTTCTTGAAAGGAGTGAGCGATATACAATAAAATAGAAGACATTCGCAACAGATCGGCTGTCCAAACTCAAAACACAGTAAGGGACATTTTTTTGTAGTACGTTTTTTTTTGCATTTTTGGACTAAGTAGATTCTACATAGTCCAAAAATGCAAAAAAAACTACTAAAAAAAAATGTCCCTTACTGTGTTTTAAGTTTGGACAGCCGAGATACGCAGCTTTTTATAGGTTGATATGTAGTATTAATATATAAATATCTCCTATGTGAACAAACCCACCATTTACACATCCGTAGCGCAGTGGTCTGCGCGTTTAGCTACCGTGCTGGAGGTCCCGGGTTCGATTCCTAAGGGGGTCAAAATAAACATGGCCGATTTTCACTCTCTAATATGTATTTAATATCACCCTGGACTGGTACAAGAAGCTCAGGGCTGATCACCTTGCCTTCATGCAATTAACGATCAAGATAACACTGCGTCGCTACGATTCAGTGCCCTATGCACCATTGGGTGCGGATAAGCGTTAGAAGAAGAAGAAGAACAAAAAACCCAGGGCTGTAAACAAAAATTTTGACACACTATGTGTGTCCAAATTTTTAATGGCTTTAATAATTTCTGTATTGGCTTATATATCTGTATTGGCTATTGGCTATTTCTGTATTGGCTTATATATCTGTATTGTATATATATATATCTGTATTGGCTATTTATATATCTGTATTGGCTTATATATCTGTATTGGCTTATATATCATGATCATTCTATCTTTCCACAGCTACAAACGAGGAAGTGAGATGTTCGTCCAAGCTCTGATCACCACCAACCACAAGGGCTACTTCACGTTCGGAATATGTAATTTGGACAAATATGAACGAGAAAGCGAAGAGTGCTTCGAAGAGATTCGCCTTGTTACTGTCAATGGAGATGAAAAGCATGTTATAGACGAATATAGAGGATACCACGATGTGCTTCTCGCTCTACCCGACGACTTGGCCTGCGAGCATTGCGTTCTTCAGTGGACTTATAGGACAGGTACTTTTTGAAATAGTTTGTACTTGTTTTAATTATAATTTTAAGTTGGCAGTGGTTTCCTGTACGTTTTAGTTGGCAGTGGTACTGGATAATATATAGATACGTCGCCATTTCGATTTTTCTTTGTCGGTCACTGTTTTATCGACAGAACACTTCTTGAATTAAAAAAATTGAAGGAATAAATTCATAATAGATATCGCTCACTCCTTTCAAGAACGTCATAAATCAAAAAACTTGATTTTTCAGGAGAACGGAACGTTTTACATTTAAAAACATAATACAATGTATTAAAAATAAATATCATGCCACTACTGAACTTTTTACTGTGCAACAGATCTTTTTAAGTAAATCCTGAAGGTATTTTCTCCATTTGAAAAATATTTAGTTTATTTTAAAAAATACTTAAACAACACCTTTTCTTCAAAATGCAAAAACGATACTTTCTGCCCTGTAGCGGGTAAATATTAAGTTAAAAATATGCCTCTTTTGCTGGGATATAGTACATTTTCTGGGCATTCTGAAAACATGCACAACTGAATATTGACGATTTTTGATTTATGACGTTCTTGAAAGGAGTGAGCGATATGTAATAATTTTAGGTAATAAAGATTGTGTTATTTTAATTTTTAAGGTAACAACTGGGGCCCTTGTGGAGATGGAACGAATGCCCTCGGCTGCGGACCCCAAGAAACGTTCCAGACATGCTCCGATATAACGATTCTACCTTGATCACTTCACATGGACTCATTATTCATTGTATATAATACATATCTTATCTTTTAATTTTTATGTTTAAAACTAATTCCTCTGTTTGATTGAAAGTATAATATTGATTAAAGTTCAATTAAATAAATATATTTTGTAAGTTTCTACCAGCTTCTACTACTCGGCTGTCCAAATTTAAAACACAGTAAGGGACATTTTTTTGTAGTAGTTTTTTTTTTGCATTTATGGACTAAGTAGACTCTACTTAGTCCAAAAATGCAAAAAAAAACCTACTACAAAAAAATGTCCCTTACTGTGTTTTAAATTTGGACAGCCAAACTACTCTTGTTACTACGCCTTTAAAATGTGGAGGTCCTCACCAAATAAACTACATTTTCAGTATTGCACAAAAAACCTTTAGATGCAAATCTGTTTTGTTTACTGTTTTCTATCGAAATCTTAATCAAAGTTGCGACAAAACGTGACCAATCCTGTGTTAAACCATTATGAAATCATTAGATCGTACAAAAACGTAGTTTTTTTGCATTTATGGACTAAGTAGACTCTACTTAGTCCAAAAATGCAAAAAAAACCTACTACAAAAAAATGTCCCTTACTGTGTTTTAAATTTGGACAGCCGAACTACTCTTGTTACGCCTTTAAAATGTGGAGGTCCTCACCAAATAAACTACATTTTCAATATTGCACAAAAAAACCTTTAGATGAAAATCTGTTTTGTTTACTGTATTCTATCGAAATCCTAATCAAAGTTGCGACAAAACGTGACCAATCCTGTGTTAAACCATTATGAAATCATTAGATCGTACAAAAACGTATCAATTTTACAAGCTAGAATTCCTGATTGATCAAAATCATTTATTTTATTTTATTTTATTTTATTGGAAGGAAGAACAACAGTTACAATATATGATACATACAGAATACAAAAAATAAAATCATGAGTACCAATTATAGTTCTTCACAACTATACATAAGAGAGATCTATATAAAGGAAGAGACATGAGACAAGGATGGGATAAAGAGAAAAGGAGATGGCAGTGATAGGAAAAGAAGAAAATGAAAGGACAGGGAATAGAATTACTTTTTTAGGTTTATAAGATTTCGAGCAATTTAGCTTTAAATTTTAAATTTATAATGGAAATGTAACGTTTTGGTGAGGACCTCCACAAACAATATGTTTCTTTGTTGTTCCTATCGGAATATGTTATAATTTTTGCAAATGGCTTCGTTCGTATGTCATATTTGACATTTATTGTAACTGCAGACAGTTGGTAGAATTCCATATTGAATTGTTGGGTAATATATCCAAAATTAAACAACGTTTGTTGGATTGAATTCTACATTTATTAATTCTACATTTATTTATGTATATGTTAATACGTGACGCGTTTCGTCTTCTTAGGACATTATCAAACACACGTGTTTCGGATAAGGGTTAGAAAGTAGAAGAAGAAAATCATTTAAACCATGATAAGTCGTAAGCTCTACTAATACCCAGACTTCCACACTCTTCTTCATCTATGTTGGGATGTCAACATGAATAACTCCTTAAGTTAACAAACCCAGTTTTGTGAACAAAGATTTGGATACACTCAAAATATTGTGAATAATATAACTGGTCAAATTACAAGGATGACAAAAATTTAAAATCATGTTTTCAGGCGTCTCCTAGTATGTAAAATATTTCGGAAAGAATCTTACATATATTTCAAGAAGGTCTCTGCTAAATAAAAAAAATCCATAATTTTACCATAGATGGTGACGGGAGCTGATAAAAGAAGGTGTAAATTAATCGATGTATGTACTTATACAAATTCTAAAATTTGAGTAGCGTCGCTGTCAATCATGGGTAGACTGGTGAATATTACAAGTGGATACAGTCATAACTTAAACCATCCCATGACAGGTCGTGAGCCCTGTAAATACCCAGACTTCCATATTATTTTTCATCTATCTTGAGATGTCAATTATTTCCTCTGTACTTTGATTGATTGATTATATCAATCAAGATTTTTTTATCGCAAAAATTTGATCTGTTTTAAGTGCATACATACTTATTAGCTCCCAGACTGTAGTTATAAAGGCCCAGTATTCGTTAAGTCAATTTAATTTTCTCTTAATCCAGGTAACATTTTACGCAATTATTTTTTATTCTTTAAACATTAAAAAAAATATGTTTTTCGTCGAAATAATTACAGTAAACCCCCCTATAACGATGAGTTGGGTCCGCGTTATCAAAGGGCACGTTATAGGGAGTTAATGTTTTTAAATTGAATTTTAGTTTTAAATGAATCATTCCAGTTTTTTCTCGCCGGTTAAAATGTAAAAAATCAATACAAAAAATTCACATATTTTAACGTGACTAATAAACAAAGACATTTTCGAGGTGTGTCGTGTTGTGATGGTATAAAATAGAGCAAGATTTTGTTTGCAATCAGCATAACAATTTTGTGTTCAGCATTACAATATTCTATTTCTAACATCTTTGAAAATGATAATCTAATAAATACTGATGTAAGCTCCTTAAAATTAGTGTGAAAGACAGAAGGATAGAGAGGAGGGGCAGAGAAAAACCGAGGGAAACTTGGCAAGAAATATAAATATGTAAATATATATATATATATATAAATATATATATATACATATATATATATATATATATATATATATATATATATATATATATATATATATATATATATATGTATATATATATATATATATATATATATATATATATATATATATATATATATATATATATATAAATATATATGTATTTATATATGTATATATATTTTTTGTCCGCCTCCGTAGTGTAATGGTAAGCACGCTCGGCTACCGTTCTGGAGGTCCCGGGTTCAATTCCCAGGGGGGGGGTCAAATAAATACAAGTGATTTATTCACTGTAATATTTATTCAATATAACCTTGGACTGGTATCTGAAGTGGAGGGCTGATCACCTTTCCTTCATGCGTAAACGATCAAGATAACACTGCATTTATATGAAACAGTGCCCTATGCACTATTGGGGTGTGGATAAGGGTTTTAATAATATATATAATGACATCATTTTGAAATGATTAAATGGGTTATTTAAAATTTCAATACAATTTACAACCATTAACCCCCTACAACATTACCATTGATAACGCGATACCTATTTCAACGTTATACGGGGGTTTACTCTATACATACATTTTTTCTGAATATTCATGAAAATACGCAAAAAGTGTATATCTCCACCTGTGTTTTTACACGCTTCAATTAAAATAGTTATTAATTATATTACAATTATTATCAATCGGAACATGCAGATAATATTTCAAAAGCTTAGGAGATAAGCAAAATTTTATCTGGGACATCCTTCTAATATAAAAGCATGGAGACATTTAATTCATTATAACATAATAAGTACTAGTTCATCGTCGAAGGCCGAATATTATTAATTGAAATATTATAATTGAAATATCTCGTCTTCGTTTTTAATGATGTTGATGTTTTTGGTTGTGGCCTGCGCCATTTCCATGGTGAGTGGTCATGGGATGGTGTTGGACCCCGTCAGCAGGGGATCCAGATGGAGGGAAAACGAGACTGCTCCCATCAACTTCGAAGACAATGGGCTCTTTTGTGGTGGATTAATGGTGAGCACTTTATTATTATTTCTTATTTGAATATTTTTCTTTCTAATTATATTCATTCTTTTTACGAAAATTTGGTTTTGTTCCATTTAGGTACCGAACGCTAGCAAAACAAAACAAATTAAATTCGTTCTTTTTTCAAAAAATTGATTTCGTTTTATTTAGGTACCGGACCCGCAAGCTAACTATATAAAATAAATTATATTCGTTCTTTTTTCGAAAAATTTGTTTTCGTTCCATTTAGGTACCGGACCTACAAGTTAACCAAAACAAATTATGTTCATTCTTTTTTCGAAATTTTTGTTTTCGTTCCATTTAGGTACCGGACCTACAAGTTAACCGAAACAAATTATGTCCGTTCTTTTTTCGAAAATTTTGTTTTCGTTCCATTTAGGTACCGAACCCATAAGCTTTTTATGACAATTATTATTTACAATTCTCAGGTTCAATTCGGACAGAATGGCGGGAAGTGCGGAATGTGCGGAGACGATTACGCCGACCCTACCCCGAGAACTAATGAGTTGGGTGGATTTTTTGGAGAGGGAATTATCGTCAAGAGGTAAGGAAAATACGATAATTTACGTTTGTGCACTACACGGAATTTTACCGTCCGGCACGTCAGTTAGTGTTTTAAAACGATGATTGGCTTGTGCTTTTGTCCATCTTTCTTCGGATCGGAGCTCTTGATCGGTGGGTGAACATGTTGCGCGTAAATCGATCACGCTAAACTGTCGTAGTCGCTTTCATTTTTCAAAATTGTGAATTTTGTCTTCAAAACCGTGAATAAATTGCTTAATTTTTTTTTAATCTAAACATAGATGAAGAAGAATATCAAAGTCTGGGCATTTACGGGGCTAAAGACAGCCATAGGCTGGTTTAAGTGATCACTTTACACACGTGTAACATTCACTTCAACACGTGTAGCCAGCCTATGATGGTCGTAAGCCCCGCAAATGCCCATACTTCCATATTCTTCTTCATCTATGATGAAATGTCAAAAATGTCAACAAAAAAAAAAACTCTTCATTGGAGATAATCCAGATTTGAGAACAAGTATTTGGACACACTCGAAATATTGTAAGTGCTTCATCATTAAAAATTGGTATCGAATTGTGGTAGAGTGGGTTCTTCTTATCCAAAATCCCAGAATCAGAGTCGGCGACACTAATCAAGAGACCATAATCAAAGTTAAAATGTTAAGGTTAAAATTTGTATAACTTGGCGCTAAGAGTGGTAGAACTAATCGAGTAAAAGCAAATTGATCGGTAGATTTTCTACCTTTTAGGTCAAGCAGCCTTTTTACCCATCGATCTAAGAATAAGAACAAACATTTAAAATAAATAAACGTCATTTCAAGATAAGGTTCGCAGAACTTTGTAGGTTAATCGTTGGATTAGTTCAATTATCACGTTTATCGGTTAAAAATCAGATTATTTGTATTTAAACGAAGTTTAAGTTTTGTTTTATAAAATGTGCTACAAATTGTCAATTGCAAAAAAAAACATTTTCAAACAACGTATGATAGGGATATTTGATGGCCCGCAACTTAATTTTCTTAAAACACAGGTAACATTGAAACGAAATTGATATTTTTTTTTTAAACATTGTTTAAGCTTTGAAAAAAAAAATTTTTCTTTTAACTAAATACATGGTTTTGAAAAGAAAGAGTTATTTAACGGTAATGAGTTTTTTTTAAATGGTAAAATGTGTATTCCGTAAAAATCAAATTCCAATAGATATCCTAAAAACAAACCTGTGCGTGGAGACGCGTCTTGCCCCTCGCGCTGCCCTGTCGCTTACTGAATTATATGTACATTATATTTGTATTCATTTTAACATTTAACATACAAAATCTATACTCAGTGGCGTGCATTTCATAGAGTCACATAAGCAGTGCCTACCCTAATGGAATGGAAAAAATAAATACTGTGAAAATAATAATTATTGAAAAAATATATATTTAAAAAAAACTACAAGTTTTCTCAGTTATTTCTCCGCGACACAACACGCATTATTAGAGTTATGGCAGATAAGTTTAAAACAATAAATAATTAAACGCTGTTTTTTCTACTGTCTACCCTGATTAAAACCTGATGCACGCCACTGTCCATACCCATTTAGAATTTTTGGGTAATATAGTCAAAATAAAACACGGTTATAGGATCAAATTCTACTTTCATTTACACATATATGATAATATGTGACGCGTTTCGACTTATTGAGACATTTTCAAACACTTTTGTTTGATAATATCTTAATAAGACGAAATGCGTCACATATTATCAAATACATGTAAAGAAAAATAGAATTCAATCCAATAACTGTCTGCAGTTACGACATACATCATTTTGAGTGTGTCTAAATACTTGTTCACAAATCTGGATTATCTTCAATCATAGGAGTTATTTCTCATATTATTTTTAACATCCCATCAAAGATGAAGAAGGACATGGAAGTCTGGGCATTTACGGGGCTAATGACCATCATAGGCTGGTTTAAGTGATCACTTTACACACGTGTTACATTCACCAATTATACCTATTATTTACAACCACACAACTCAAATTCTTGGAAGTTCTATGTACATGAACCAATTAAGAAACCTTTTTCTTGAATCACTAGAACTTCACTTGAGACATCTATTGATGAGATGAAAAGAAGCTTTTAATTGAGCATATACTCTTAATTAGTATGTGAGCTCCGAATTAGTATGCGCAGACTTCCATGTTCTTCTTCATCTTTGATGAGATGTTAAAAAACAATATACAATATGCATATCTACCCATTTATCATTTTTTTTCGTAGCTATAAACAAGGAAGCAAACTGCCGGTCCAAGTTCTGGTGACATCGAACCACATGGGCTACTTCACATTCGGGATGTGCAATCTGGACAAATATGGCAAAGAAACGGAGGAGTGCTTTGAGGAGATTCGTCTGAGTCAAGTCAACGGAGAAAAGAAGTTCGTTATAGATGACAGGACCGGATATTTTGACGTAACTCTTGTTCTTCCAAATGACTTGGTCTGCCAGCATTGTGTTTTCCAATGGACTTATACGACAGGTAATTTTAAAATTAATCATAGCACTAAATATCGATGTAGTGGAATCTCTCATAACGAGTAATTCTCGTAACGAACAAAAACGTGTGGAAAAGTGTCTCATTTAACGAGCGAAATTGCGCAGAGCGAGTTACAGAGAAAAGGCAAGTCCCCTTTTCACGACATCACTTATGAGCAGAGACCAGTAAAAACAAAAAATGTTTTCCCAAATTGGAGAAAAACAAAGTCCCGACTCCCCACAAATTCTCCACATAATTATTCCATGGAAAAATCAAGTTTTTATAAAAAATCGACAACTTTTTTATTTTAATTTTAAATATTAACGCCCTAATTGGGCTTTTACCTAAAATACATAGAAATTAAAAATACATTTGACACGTAATAAAATATATAGAATACAGCCTAAAAAAAAAAATCATATATATATATATATATATATATATATATATATATATATATATATATATATATATATATATATATATATATATATATATATATATATATATATATATATATATATATATATATATATATATATATATATATATATATATATATATATATATATATATATATATATATATATATATATATATATATATATATATATATATATATATATATATATATATATATATATATATATATATATATATATATATATATATATATATATATATATATATATATTATATATATATATATATATATATATATATATATATATATATATATATATATATATATATATATATATATATATATATATATATATATATATATATATATATATATATATATATATATATATATATATATATTTATATATAGTTACATAGTACACAAAAAAATAATTGACGTACTTTATTCATTTTTTTGTGGCATAAACAGAATTCGAAAAATGATCATGTAAAAACAATTATGTAGAATGCGTAAAAAAATAATACTAAAAGGAGAACACACGCAAAAATATAATTTCTAAACATTATTATATTAATAATTGGTAAAATGTTAAAATCCCCACAAATTCCCCATTCGAGCTGAGATTCCCGCGGATTTGGGGAATTCTCTACAAATTGGCAACCCTAGTCGAGAAGTAAAACATTCAAACATTTATTATAAAGGTACGTGTGTTAATTTTGTAGGCAATTCTTGGGGCGACTGCGGAAACGGAACGGGAGCTGTCGGCTGCGGAGACATCCAGGAAACTTTCCGCACGTGTTCCGACATATCTATCCTGGCATAATCGCCAAAAGTATTATAATCACCCAGATCATTGTATCTTGACGCTAAATATGTAACAGATTGTGATAGCTTGATAATTATACTAATAATGATTCTTTTATTATCTGCTCTCATGTTTCAAGTGCGGTAATTCATCAATAAATCCCTTACTTAACATGATTGTCTATAAAAATTAGATAAAAAAGTACATATTTTTTAACAATGACGTAATTACACTTCAAAAACAAGTTAAATATGTTAAAATGTGTGGAAAAACTATTTACATCGGGAGAAACATGGACAGAATTGATTTTGTGGTGAAATTCTGCGAGATGGCGCTAGTGTCATTGTAGAATTGAGTAAAATTGCGCTATTTCTGGTGCTACAACGTCAGAATGTCATCTCCTGTCATATTTCTAAAAGTGTAATTACGCCATTGTTGCACCAAATGAGCGAAATGGTATCTTTTTCTTAGCTGTATGTATTGCTGAATGGTATTGAAACATTTTTGCATTATTTGAAGATTAAAAGAGATTCAACTGATATTTAAAGTTTCAATTTCAATTACATGAAATAATAAGTCTTTAACAGAAAAATTAAACTCACTTGAGAATTAGTAAATAAAAAAAATCGAATAGTACAACGATATTTATTTGTGCAATTTACGGTATTTTAGAATCTAAATATATAAAAACATATCGCTTACTCCTTTCAAGAACGTCATAAATAAAAAAAACAGATTTTTCTCCTGAACGTTTATAAAAGTTTAAAAATATAATACAATGTAATAAAAATAAATTTCAAGCCACTTATTGAACTTTTTACCATGTAACAGATCTTTTTAGATAAAACCTGAACGTTTTTTCTCCATTTGAAATATATTCAGTTTATTTAAAAACATAATTAAACAACACATTTTCTTCCAAATGCAAAAACCACACTTTCTACTCTGTAGCGGGTAAATATTAAGTTGAAAATATGCCGCTTTTGCAGGGATATATGTAGTACATTTTGTGGGGATTCCGAAAACATGCACAAATGAAAATTGGAGATTTTTGATTTATGACGTTCTTGAAAGGAGTGAGCGATATATGAGCAATAATAATTTTGTGTTAAATTTGTACATGTTTTTTGTTGTTGTATAGTTATAATAAACATATTCAAAAATAAACTGTCTTGGTAAATCTGTTATTATAATGTTTTAATTATTCCTACGCTTATACCAATTATCTTTAAAAGTACCTGATCTGAGATACTAAGAAGAGAAGTTAGTAGTTTATATTTATGATATTAGCATCGTGAAAAGTATATAAATGCAAACGTAATAACATTTTAAAATTGAAGGTATTTTTAAGTTAAGATACTTTTCCTATGGATTGTGATATATCTGAAAGGTTCGTACAACCACAAATATAGGATTTACATTGCATTATATATAATGACGTCGAAGGGACTTGACCATGACATACAACGAAGAAGAAGAAGATTGAAAAAGTATTTAACACAGTGGTGTTTTACCCAATATTTAAGAATAAATGCGAAAAAACATAATCAACTAATCAAATAACCATGCCTAGATGCCCAGCATCCCTTGACGTCGAGTAACCAGCTCATCGAAAGGGTCGAGAGTTTACTACAACTGAAAATGGCAGCCTTCAAAAATGCGTTTAGAACTCGCAGGGTCCGCATTTAACAGTATGAAGGCTGTTTGGAGATAGGATCTATACTCGGTGAAGACCAAATGCCGCCTATACAATGCCTGCATTGCTCCTGTTCTCTTTTACGGCTGTGAAACATAGTACCTTTACAAGGGCCCAGAGCAGACGTGTACTAAGCTTTGAGAACAGGTGTCTGCGAAGAATTTTAGACCATGTGAGGAATGAAGAGATAAGGCGTAGGACGCAGCAAATCGGCTGCTTCGAATACAAATAATACTTGATTATATTGTATCATATGTTTTATTTGTATATAAATTATACAAATAAAACTTAATATAATATAATTAAAATATAATAAATATTTTAAGTTGTAATATGTAACACGTTTTGTCCGCCTCCGTAGTGTAATGGTCAGCACGCTCGGCTACCGTTCTAAAGGTCCCGGGTTCGATTCCCAAGGGGGGTAAAATAAATATAAGTGATTTTTTCACTGTCATATTTATTCAATATTACCCTGGACTGGTACCTGAAGCGGAGGGCTGATCACCTTTCCATCATGTATAAACGATCAAGATAACACTGCGTTTATATGACGCAGTGCCCTATGCACCATTGGGGTGCGGATAAGGGTTTTATTTTAATATGCAACATAACATATTACAACTTAAACACAAAAAGATAATATTATTATTCGTTTATAATCATTGGTGAAACGGATTTTTTAGTTTAAAATCATCACGATCTCACATAAAATAATGATTGATTGTTAAAATGATGCTCTATTTTTTATCCTAAACGTCAATCGATTAAAAATACCACTGATGAAGATAATTATTATTTACAATAATGCTAATTTACTCTAATAATTGATAAAAGAGACATTTAAAAAAAATCATTTTGAAGTTAAAATTGAGCGGATGCTTATACATAGGTATGTACAAAGATTTTGACTAATTTAAATGAGCCAAATAATAAAAACTTTAACAGCATGCAAACAATACTACCCTTCACCACCATAGCACCATTTACACACTCAAAACTACACAAAATGTCTAACACATGCGATTTTTGGTCGACCCGAAGACCAACGTGCACTATAGTTTTCAATACAGACATGCGTTACGAGCCGAGGTTAAACGTACATGTATGTAAAATAAATATAAGTGATTTTTTCACTGTCATATTTATTCAATATTACCCTGGACTGGTACCTGAAGCGGAGGGCTGATCACCTTTCCATCATGTATAAACGATCAAGATAACACTGCGTTTATATGACGCAGTGCCCTATGCACCATTGGGGTGCGGATAAGGGTTTTATTTTAATATGCAACATAACATATTACAACTTAAACACAAAAAGATAATATTATTATTCGTTTATAATCATTGGTGAAACGGATTTTTTAGTTTAAAATCATCACGATCTCACATAAAATAATGATTGATTGTTAAAATGATGCTCTATTTTTTATCCTAAACGTCAATCGATTAAAAATACCACTGATGAAGATAATTATTATTTACAATAATGCTAATTTACTCTAATAATTGATAAAAGAGACATTTAAAAAAAATCATTTTGAAGTTAAAATTGAGCGGATGCTTATACATAGGTATGTACAAAGATTTTGACTAATTTAAATGAGCCAAATAATAAAAACTTTAACAGCATGCAAACAATACTACCCTTCACCACCATAGCACCATTTACACACTCAAAACTACACAAAATGTCTAACACATGCGATTTTTGGTCGACCCGAAGACCAACGTGCACTATAGTTTTCAATACAGACATGCGTTACGAGCCGAGGTTAAACGTACATGTACGTTTAACCTCGGCTCGTAACGCATGTCTGTATTGAAAACTATAGTGCATGTTGGTCTTCGGGTCGACCAAAAATCGCATGTGTTAGACATTTTGTGTAGTTTTGAGTGTGTAAATGGTGCTATGGTGGTGAAGGGTAGTATTATATTATTTTTTGACATCTCATCAAAGATGAAGAAGAATATGGAAGTCTGGGCATTTACGGGGCTTACGACCGTCATAGGCTGGTTTAAGTGATCACTTTACACACGTGTAACATTCACCAATTCTACCCATTATTGACAACCACACTACTCAAATTCTTGGAAGTTCTATATATATGAACCAATTTATAAACCTTGTTCATGAATCACTAGAACTTCACTAGAGACATCTATTGGTGAGATGTAAAGAAGCTTTTTATCAAGCAGAAACTCTTATATTAGTATGTGAGATCCGAATCCTGGATTATAATCACACACATGAGAAACGCCAGAAAATACCATTTTCATTTTTATTATTAAGCTTATAATTTGAACAAGTATTTGGACACACTCAAAATGTTGTAAAGGGTAGTATTGTTTGCATGCTGTGTTAGTGATTGTCCTGACGAAGAGACGGGTACGTCTCGAAACCGGTAGACGTAAAAATCTCGGTGAGTGGTTATATACTAATTTTATTAACATTTTTGTAAAATAAAATAAAAAATAAGTAAAAATGACTAACCACAAAGTAAATGCTTTAAATATTAATAATATTGAGAATATAAAAACATTAAAGCCTTGGTCGTCAAACTGCGGCCCGCGGCAGATCTTTGTGCGGCCCGCGATATAGCAAACAATTTTAGTACCTAGACAATAATGAATAATGACTACCAAAACCGATTTTGCGTGCAAAGTAAACTAAACTAAACACTTTTTATCAGGGATGATACAGATATCTTTATCCATATCCAAATCTTTCGGATATCCGAAATAAAAAAGTATCCGTATCCGAATTCGATATAAAAAATGATTCGGATAATTACGGATGTTACTCTAAATTATATTTTCAATTGACATGACGCGATATTAAT
Organism: Brachycentrus maculatus; assembly: GCF_059751285.1. Lineage (NCBI taxonomy): Eukaryota > Metazoa > Arthropoda > Insecta > Trichoptera > Brachycentridae > Brachycentrus > Brachycentrus maculatus. The sequence continues at coordinate 305,280 of NW_028281392.1, read as the reverse complement.
ATTTGTTTTGAGTTAAGACAGAGATTATCTTTGACTGTTTTAGAACTGCGAATAACTTTATTTTTACAATATTTTGAGTAATTAAAATCTCGATAGAGACAAAGAATATTTTAAATTTATTTCAGGGAATAGCATCAAGTGGCCACTTAAACCAGTCAAAAGCAGGTCATAAGCCCTGTAAATGCCTAGATAGGGGTAGGGGTTGGCTAGGAGTATGTATAGGAGCTGGAACCTAGCAAGTAACAGTCGGCTATCGTACATAATACCCAATTCATAAGTTGCTCACTCCTTTCAAGAACGTCATAAATCAAAAAACTTAATTTTTCAGGAAAACGTTTTTAAAGTTTAAAAATATAATACAATGTATTAAAAATAAATATCAAGCCACTTATTGAACTTTTAACTGTGCGACATATCTTTTTAGGTAAAACCTGAAGGTTTTTTCTCCATTTAAAAAACATTTAGTATATTTAAAAAAAATAGCTAAACAACACATTTTCTTCAAAATGCAAAAACAACACTTTCCGCCCTGTAGCGGGTAAAAATAATGTTTAAAATATGCTTCTTTTGCAGGAATATAGTGCATTTTCTAGGCATTTCGAAAAAATGCACAAGTGAAAATTGACGTTTTTTGATTTATGATGTTCTTGAAAGGAGTGAGCGAAGTGTGCGGCCCGCAGTGATACCTCACATTGTCCCATGTGGCCCTTGACCAGAAAAGTGTGACGACCGCTGCTTTAAAGTGTAGATAAGCATTATTGTGCGTTGTTTTTTTTCATTTGCTTTATCCTATTCCGGTTTCAGAAGTCGTGAGTTAGGCCAAGCACTCTATCGTTGTTCTTCCCCACCCATTCTACTCACCTGATCTCGCTCCTAACTTCTTCTTGCTCCCTAAACTCAGAAGACCTTTGAGAAGGTTTGAGAAGGTTTTGAAGAAGATTTGAGACGATTCTCGAAATTAAGGCAAAAGAGCTGAAGGAAGTTTTTATATACATTTATTATTTAATATTTATTGAATTTTTCCCCACCTCCGTAGCATAGTGGTCAGCGCGTTTGGCTACCGTTCTGGAGGTCCCGGGTTCGATTCCCAAAATTAATATGGCCGATTTTCACTCTCATATTTTTTTAATACCACCCTGGACTGGTACAAGAAGCGCAGGGCTGATCACCTTGCCTTCATGCAATTAATGATCAAGATAACACTGCGTCGCTACGATGCAGTGCCCTATGCACCATTGGGTGCGGATAAGGGTTAGAAGAAGAAGAAGAAGAATTTTTCAACTGTTTTTCTTGCTTTTTCCACCTTTTTTCCGGTTGACAATTAGCTTCACACAACACATTGTAAATATATATATCGAAGTGGTACAGGAGAAAATGACCAACTGACAAAACGTAAAATGTTCAGGAGGGCCATTTAAGTCACTTTTGCTTGGCAAGAAAATAAACATCAATGCAGTTAGTCATTTTTAACAAGTCAATATATTATGCTTCCAAGTTTAAAATACAAAGGGATTTTTTCAGGGCAATATTAAGCTAGTAAGATATCAAATAGGCAATTATCACGTTTTTGTAAAAAATGGACTTGGTCACTTTCTCCTGTATGACTACGATATATTTCATAAAATTACTACAAAATATATGGGGTACTCACGCATAGACTATGTGTATGTGGATTTTTTTAATGTTTTGTGTAATTTTTGATATGTTTACATACTGATATAAATAAATACATGTACCATAAAATATTAAGAAGTTTTTCATTTTATGGAAGGTCTCTATTTTAGAAGCTTGTCTGCAGGTAGGACAGTAAAAAGATAGATATGAAAAATACATCACAAACACTCCAATTTAAAATAAGTATTTGTTGAGTTCATTTCGCAATTAGTGGGAATCGAACCCGAAACGCCAGTTTCGCAGTCGAGCGTCCGACTGCGTCACGCCTTAGTCAAGTGAAATGTATACAAAAAAATATAAATTAAAAATATCGGGTATAAAGTGCGTTTTTTCAACAATTTAGTTTAAAGGGAAAACCCCATTTCTTGTAAGTAAATTATGTATTTACTAACGAAGCGTTTGCATTTCTTTCTATCGGAATATCCATACACCATCATAGATAAGCAAAATTTTATCAGGAGCATACATCTACTATAAAAAGCCTGGGGACATTGAAATTTTTATGGTTTTGTAAGGACCTATCGTGAAGTACGCCAAGATAATGCTTAAGTTTCTGGTATTGACCTGCGTAGTATCCATGGTCAGCGGACATGGTATGGTCTTGGATCCCGTCAACAGGGCATCCAGATGGAGGGAAAATGAGACTGCTCCCATCAACTTTGATGATAATGGACTGTTTTGTGGTGGATTTATGGTAAGCAGTTTATCCATTTATTTTGTATTTTTTAGTTAAGGCCCAGTATTCGTCAAGTGTCAACTTAATTTTCTCTAAATCCGGGTAATATTTTAATTAATTTCTTATTTGGGTAAAATTTCTACACTACTTTTGAAAGAATCCTTTATGGCGGGATAATCAATACCCCGCAATAAATTTTTTTTTTAACCCAGCAAACATTTTACGTATAATTTTTCTTCTTCCCCTCTTGATCCCCACCTTGTCGCGGTGAGGGGGCTTGCGTGCCTCAGTGATTCACCAGGCTATGGCGGTAGTCTAACTACCAGAAGGGTCTCCCATGCCAAGCAGGTTGGTGAAGAGAGGTCAGACAAAGCGGGAAACAAGGTTGAGCCGACCTGTTGAGGGGTCCTCGGACCTCAGGCCTCGGGAGCGCAGGGCCAATCACTCTGCCTCCCTAAACCCTTTGATTACGATAAGTCCACGAAATGCCTCGGACACCGGCTTCTCTGGCACCCCCCGACCCGGCTGTGGTATTAGGACTGCGCTCACTAAACGGCTCCTATCCAACAATTCATCTTTCCGCATTGGAACGTACAATGTGCGGACAATGCAGGTCCACGGTAAAGATATTCACGCGACTCGTATCATGGATGACTACAAGTTAGACATCCTAGGACTGAGCGAGTCGCGATGGAAAGGATCTGGAAAGAGGTTGTTGGATAGTCACATGTGTCTGCACTCCGGCCAAGAACGATATCACCGTCAAGGGGTGGCAATTCTCCTTTCAGAAAGAGCAGCAAAGTGCTTGCTTAGTTGGGAACCAATTTCTGAAAGGCTTATACGCGTCACCCTCCAAACGGCCGATAGTTCTGTCACTGTCCTACAGTGCTACGCGCCTACCGAAATTGCAGATGCCCAAACAAAAGATGCCTTCTATGACTCTCTCCATGCGGTCATCGCCTCTCTCCCAAGAAGAACCCGCGTGGTAGTATTGGGAGATTTTAACGCGAGAGTCGGAACAGACCCATCACTTGCCCCAACGGTGATGGGAAGGCACGGCTATGGGCAAGCCAATGGCAATGGAGAAAGACTGGTCGAGTTCGCTAGTATTAACGACCTTGTCATTGGCGGTACGCTATTTCCCCATAAGTCCATCCATAAGTACACCTGGACCTCCCCTGACGGACGAACAAGAGCGCAGATAGATCACATCCTCTATGGACGTGCTAACCGGCGAGAGCTCCTCGATGTCAGGTCCTACAGAGGGGCCGACATTCATAGTGATCACGAGTTACTCGTCGGAAGAATCTGTCTGCAGCTCAAACGTCTGCCGAGATGTCCTCGGTGGAAGAGAATCAACTTAGACAAGTTGAAGAGTGCCGAAATAAGATTGAGATTCGAGGAAACGGTCGGACAACGTGTCCAGCAAGACACCGATCCTCAGCCCATTAATGTTGACTCGATTGAGGCACAGTGGGCTAGTCTCAAATCGGCTCTCAACTCTTCCGCCAATGAGGTTCTTGGCCCCAGGATAGGAGAAAGACCCCATTGGATGTCAGATGAGACCTGGGGAAAGATGGCTGAGCGCGCTCACTTAAAAGCACTGAGGGACAGTGAAAGTGGCCCCTACCAACTGGACACCCTCAGAGATGACTACAGGCGCCAAGATCGTATAGTCAAACGATCATGCAGACTCGATAAGCGCCGTCATCTCGATTCTCTTATTGTAACGGCGGAACATGCTGCCCAAGGAAATGACACGCGGAAATTATTCCAAATAACAAGGAAGATCTGCGGAAAGAATTCGGTAACCCCTGGACCTGTGAAAAACACAAATGGAGTTACCGAATCTGACGCGGATCGTATAAAGGAAATATGGCGTGATCATTTCCACAGGGTCTTGAATCGCCCTCCTCCTCCAATCATCCTCGATATTCCCACGGAGGCTGCGTCAAGCATTCCGCGGGCGGTCGCCATACCTGATGGTCCACCGACACAGGCAGAAATTATAGCTGCCGTGTCGAAATTGAAAAATGGGACTGCCCCTGGTGTTGATGGTATCCACCCGGAATTCTTGAAATGCAGCGTTACTGGCATTATTGGCCCTTTACACCAATTAATGTCCAGTGTGTGGGAAGAAGAGCGATGCCCTAGAGACTGGGTAAATGGGGAGATTACCGTGTTACATAAGAAGGGTGATCCACTCAACTGTGACAACTACCGCGGCATTACGCTACTCAGCGTACCTGGGAAGGTGCTTGCCCACGTAATCTTGCAGAGAATCCGAGCCCCCATTATGCAGGTGCTCAGAGAAAACCAGGCAGGGTTTCTGCCTGGCAGGTCCTGTGCGGATCAAATCCATAATATTCGCCACATTCTACAGCAGAGCCAGGAATTTAACAGTTCTCTGGCGATGTGTTTTGTAGACTATGAGAAAGCGTTTGATAGTCCGCACAGGCCCACACTCTGGAAAGTACTGGAAGCCTATGGGGTGCCTGCGAAATTAGTGGAGCTAATTAAGTCCCTTCACCTCAATAGTGAATGCCGAATGAGAGTTGACGATGTTGTCACGGATTGGTTTGGGGTCTCTACCGGAGTCAGACAAGGCTGCGTCCTTGCACCGTTTCTCTTCATCATCCTCATGGATTTCATTCTTCGAAAGTCATTACCATCTGACCGAGGTATATCCATCTCCCCCTCCCGGAAACTCTGCGACCTAGAGTACGCAGATGATGCTGTTTTAATTGATGACTCCGTCGAGGGTCTTCAATTGATCGTCGACAGGGTAAATAGGTACTCTACGCACATGGGGCTTACAATAAATGTTGCAAAAACCCATGTGTTGTGCAACAGCTCATGCCTAGATGCCCAACAACCCTTGACGTTGAGTAACCAGCGCATCGAAAGGGTCGAGAGTTTCAAGTACTTGG